>NC_056757.1:23712500-23945000 GCF_018687715.1 Carya illinoinensis
CCACCTCTATACTATCCTCTCTAGTTGCCTTGCTAGTGGCTTCCACTAAATAGACAAGCCATACTTTACCCAAAGCAGCTGGTAAGGAACCCAATTCTTACTCATACATTTGGTCCTTCCTCCACTAAACCTTCTACATTTGAACTACTAGCGGGTGACTTTTCACATCCTTTAATTGCCTAGATAGCTGAAGAAATTGGTCCCTTCTTTCTCTGGTGTGTGACCTCATCACTAGTTTGTGCCATTTCTGTTTCTGTATTGGTAACTAACTTGTGTTGTTCATTGTAGGGGTCACACTCTCTAGCCCACTCTGTTGCTTGTCGCCAATATAGTTTAGAGGAGAAAATTCAATCTTCACATTCCTTCAAAGAGGGAACTCACCTAGCTGCTTTAAAGGCTAGGGAGACGAAGGAAAAATGGGAGAAAGCATACTCCCGACTAGGCTCTCGCTTGCATGTCTAGGAAGTTGAGATCGCCATTTTGAGAGCTGAGGTTTCTGGCCTTCAACCCACCTTGGTTGTGGAGAGATACTTCCTGGAGGGAGCAGTGAGTGATTTGGAACAGGGGAAGTGTGATGGGTGGGGATCCATCCACGGGGGAAGTGGGCACTCCCCCTACAATATCAAGAGTTTCCCCACTAAAGACAGTAACTGGTGCTGATGAGGGTGAATCAACCATAGCCTCACCATCCTTGGACATGGTCTCATGGATGACAGGGCCTTGCTTTTCCCTTCCAACTTCCAATACTTCAACAAGGTCACTCACCATCATAGGAGAGGATGATGACTCAAACCTTTCAAACACTGCCTTAGAGAAAGAACCTAAGTAGACATTCAGAATTGAGTCAAAGAATGAAACGTCTAACACTAAATCCAAATTCTGAGCCCTTGGTGAATGATCTCCATGAGGTGGTCAAGGCGTGCTGGTGGGGAAGAGGGTTGAGCTTCTTAGTGGCCACCAAATGAAGGGGTAGTGGGCAATCGAGGACATCTTGTGCCCCTCTTGGGACTAGCAAGGTTGTGTAATCCACCATAAGCATTACACTCTCGGTGTAGGGCTTCTTCCCTTTAGGCTCTGACAGAGTAAGGGAAGACCTCTTTCACCCATGAGAAGATCTTAGGACCTCTAAACGAGGGGCTTTATGGCCTACAACTCCCGATCAATCCAATGATACTAAAAAATAGTCTATTTTTGACACAGACAGAGAGAGAGAGAGAGAGAGAGAGAGAGAGAGAGGATCACGTCAAACTCAACATCATTTAAGTTCTCCTCAATCCACAAATAAACAATACCCAAATTCTTTGTGTCCCTCATGGAAAGAGTAAATTCAAAATCATGGTCGTTTGGAACACAACGCCACAAGGTTCTAAATAGAAACTTGTGGCGACCAGCCTCACTCCCAAGGAACTCCCATCATAATCCAAAAACAAAGAAAAACTTCTTGTCCCAATTTTTAACATTAGAATATCTAAGATTCCAAACGCACAACTCTGTAGCCCATTCGCGAAATGAAACTAAACTAGTTCCCATCATGTTGCCTAACAAAATGAATGTAGAAAAACTTGTGAGCAATAAGATTAGGGCTTTCATGCCCCTCAGCCTCCAAGGCCTACCTCCATAGGACACAACAGGATAACATAATTCTCCAAGCATTGGGTAAGAGTTGGGTAGGTTCCATGCTCAAGAAGTCCAAAATGTCACAAACAGGGTGACAAAAGGGGAGCCTTAGCCCCATCAGAAACATACCAACATCAGCAACCCCATCGAAATTAACAATGCCATGACGAGAGTCAAGGATGATCATGTCCATTGTATCGAGAATGCGATTCAAGTCCTACACCAAGTCTAACTATGTTTGAGTAGTACTAGCAATCAAACGGCAACCCTTAAAGGCCACCAGCTATAATGAGCCTTGTCCAAAGAATTGCATAGTCTAGAAGACAGACAAGCAAAGCAGGAAGCGCTCCTAGGAGCCATTTGGGGGAGAAAAGTGAGAGGTTGGAAGGGAAGAGAGAGCAACTTCATTGGGCACAAAAAGTGTAAGGTAAAGAGAGCAGAAGAATTGAAGCTCTAGGAGCAAGAAAGGGGAATAGAGGAAGTTACGGAGAAAAGATTATGATGGTTACGAGGAGGTGGAATGGCAAGGGATGGAATAACCGAAGCCACGGGGAAAACACCAAATGTCACGAGCAAAGAAAGCACGTCGAACAAATCTCATGTTCCATGCTGCAAGAAGGGTTGTGTATCAAAGATGCTGACAAATTTGGTGGTACACGATACAATTAGTCAAAGGAGGTGATTGAGTTGAATTATGGCATTTTTAATGCTTTTGGAACCAATATATATTAATTCTTTCATTACTTTATCATTGGTTTTATATGAAAAAATGAATAAATCAAAGTTGTGATTTTAATTGATTAAAAGCATGAATTTCTGCTCTAATTTTATCAACTGCCAATTAATATGGATTATGGTACATTTCGCTCGAGCGGCGGCTTCTGGCCGCTCGAGAGAAGTTAGGCAAATTCAAACACTCGACTTCCGCTCGACAGTGGGCTTGAGAGAGATGCGGGAAAAGGGATCGCTTGAGCGGAGGCATTTGGCCGCTCGAGCGAATTCAGGCAGAGTCGAACGCTCGATGTTCGCTCGACAGGCCGCTCGAGCGAACTTAGGCAGAGTCGAACGCTCGATGTTCGCTCGACACTCCGCTCGAGCGAATATCGCATTTTTACATATCAGGGTTCATTCCGCCGTCAGAGTATATATATGTTTTTTTTACATCTTAGGACGACTCTTGGGCTGGAAAACTCGGTTTTTGAGTAGAGAAACACTTAGAATTCATTTTTCCTTTGATGTTCGTTCAAATTCGAAGAGGGGGATTCATTCAATCGATCATTCACGCAGCTACACAGTTTCCACTGGATCATTCACTCACACTGCAGCAGATTGAAGAACTCCTTGAGGGGTCCAATTGCCATTGCAGCTCAGCCTCCTCCACCGCTTCGAATCTTCATCTCCATTCAACTGGCTTGATCTTTTCAATTCCCTACTTGCTATTTTATTTCAGTTTTGAGTTTCTGAATTATTTTAGAGAATTTTGATTTAGACGTTTGAGAAATTTATTTGTTATTCATTCAATTCATGTTATTTATTTTTATCGTTTTGTTAAACTTTCATTTTAGTGGTGATTACAATTACGGTGGTTTAATTTGAGAATTTGTGATTTGAACATAATGATGAACCCTAGAACATTGATTTTGGGGCTTTTCAATTTCAGTGCATGTTTTGTCAATTACTTCCTAATTTAGTTTAATTCTTAATTTAGTTTTATCAATTTCTGAGTTTAATCTATTAGTCCTTTACATTCCGATCCGACAATCAAAATCCAAAAATATGAATCTAGTCCAAGACTAGTGTCCTCTCCCATCCATTGCACATACCATCATTTTATTTTCTCTTTGTGAAGTTTTTCACCTTTTTCAACGAGTTTGATTTCTAAGTAACTTTCCCTGAGGAGACGATCTAGGAATTTATTCCTAATTATTACATGACATCCTCCTGCACTTAGGATAACTTTAGTGCTACTCATTTTTTAGTGAGTCAGGAGTAGGTGGATTTTTAGATATAAGGAACACAAAAAGTATGTTCGATGCTAGTGAAGGAAGGAACCAAATTCAAAGTGGATTATGTGGAAAGGAAAGATAAGATTCCAACGCATACACATGTAACAGGACTTTGTGGAGTAACTATTGAGTCTAATTATATACAATGGGCAAGGAAGTAGTTACTGACAACTAAAGGCCAGAGCCATGTGCTGTCCATGTGATAGAGTGTGATAAAAGGACATAATAGTGATAAGTGCAATATATAGGAATAGAGATAGAGGCCAACCATAGTATCCCTGTAATATCGAGAGCCATTCACAAAGATACACCCTAGAGGGGCGTCTTAAACATGGGAACTTAACAAACCACATCACAACAAGATATGTATTTTTCGAGATACATTTAAGCTAGATATACGCATAGGATAGGCACCATTAACGATTAGATTGTGCCAGAGAATGTAACATACCAAAGCTAGGCACTAAGTATCCTATCTATGGTAATGCCTAGCCATACCAGGTTCTCACAACCCTTATAAAAATCCCACTAGGTACATACTCTTTATTGAGTCCATGGTTGGGGTTCAAACTAGAGGTGAGGTTTTTTCGGTCCGAACCTGAAAAATAGACTGGACAGGGCTGAAAATTGGTCGATTTCAGTCCATGGTATCTGAGAGATTCAGTGTTCAATCCAGTCCTAGGGTGTGGTTTTTTTGGATCAGACTAAAATGTTTACATATAAACTTTTTTAAATATTTTATATATATATATTGTTTTATATAGTAGTTGTATAAGTTAATTATGTAATTTTCATCTAACCTATCACCATTGACTATATAAAATAATATATGCTATCAATTAACTAATATATCATATGATAATATATGTTATTATATGTACATACATACTCTATTGTTTACACTTAATTAAAGTAATTAGGTGATTTTTTTTTAAAGAATACCTAAGTTGCAAGTAAGTATGAATAATCTATGGACAATGAAATTATTTAATATTTATTAACCATATAAAAATGTTAGAATTTTATTATAGGTCATTATGAAAACTAAAGTACTAAGTTAGTAACTATTAACATCATAAAAAATAGTTTTTTTACACTTTTTTTAGGTCATAAAAGCCTTTTGTAAAAAAGTGAATCTCATTAATAAAGAATAGTTATTTTTACACTTTTTTAAGTGGAGTCCACTTCTTTATAAGGGCTTGTATGAGGCTTGTTTATTTAGGACTTATACAAATCATTTCTCATTTAATTTATGTTTCTAGGACTTTTTCATTTTCTTGTGTTTACTTATTGAGGTGTTGCTTATAGTTAATTTGGTTCTATTATCTTTAACTGTTTGTTACTTGGAGATTTTTCGAATTGTTTTCTTCACATATCTTTATATTTTTAGTTTGTTGTTTTGAATTGTTTGTTATCCTTTCTTTTTCTTTTTCTTTTCTCTTAGTTTATTCAAGAATTGATTACTTTTAAAAGCCGCTTTCATTTTCTCTATGATTGTGTACGAACCGGGATAATGGGTCCATATCCTAAGCTTCCTTCAAACACAAAGGTTTGGGAATACACTTCATTCATGTCTTTATTTATAGGATTGTGCCACTTAAATAATATATATGTAGCTTCCCGACAAGATTAATACGTAATAAAAGGATAAACATGATAAGAGATAAATATAATACTAATTAATAACTCATACTCAGGAGATAAAGATGGACTTAAGCTACACAAGACTCTAGGACTCTTACGAGATTCTAGGACTCTTTCAATTCCATGCAACCACGTGATGATAGATGACTACTAGTAACTATCCGTAATAACTCCCACCCCCAACCTTACCACAATTGTTTGTTTTAA
Source organism: Carya illinoinensis (assembly GCF_018687715.1). NCBI lineage: Eukaryota > Viridiplantae > Streptophyta > Magnoliopsida > Fagales > Juglandaceae > Carya > Carya illinoinensis. The sequence goes on from NC_056757.1 coordinate 23,717,975, forward strand.
CTTGAATAAAATTAGCATCACTGCTTAATTGAAACTGGCGTCAAACAATGAAACTAACTTCCTTTCTTCCACTTTCTTTTCTTCCAAAGTCTATTCTCCTTTTTTTTTCTTCCACAATAAAGTTTTTTACGTGATTATCTTGAGAAGCTCAAATTGAGCTTTTAATAGCAACATGATATTCGTGCCCTACAATAAAAGTGACTTTAAAAATTCCACCATTAACCTCTTATCTTCTCAAATGCTTTTAAAAGTAGGAACAAAAATAACATTTGACCCATAAATCTCGGTTGGCACACACTTTAGTTATATTTGATCAACATGAAGATATTCAAGGCAAGATTTTGTTTCACTTAGGAAGATAAGTTATTATAATCAAGTGGGGTATATTAATGTTGGCGTTTCACAATAACAATTTCAAAGAAGGAAGATATTGTCACTTGCATTGAAATCTCAAAACCATTTTCAACTAGATCATCATTGTCCTCAAGAAAACTTTGTGGCTTACCTTTGATATAAACAATATCTTGAGCATTCATGACTAGCTCGTCTTGCATATTGTCACCTCTAGCGTCAAAGCTATCAAGTATAACATCTAACTCCTCTAGTGTCCCCATTTTTGCTATCAATTGCTCAATGACATAAATTAAATCATCTACTCTTCCATTGTTAAAATCCCACATCGATTAATTATGGGATTGGTTGGTAGTTTATGAGCCCCTAGGCACCTTTTGACTCGGTCTCAAATGTGTTCTTTTAAGTGTAGAAGTGTTAAATTGTATCAAGGATAAGTCCAGGATCGTATTCCACAGGGACAAAGGGGTATCAAAGTATTTGTGACATTTTTTTTGTTGTTGTAAAAAATGTATCGATCATGAGAGATGAAAATAAATGTGAATCTATATTTCTAAAAGTACCAAGCACCAAGAGATTTAAGGAAAATGTGTAGAAGTTGAATTAAACTTGTAAGAAGCAATAAAACAAACACTTGAGATGCAATTTTTGCTCATTTCTAATTTGAAGTTGAATTTACCTCTAATTTCATCTTCTCTCAACCATTTTCTCATTCCAAGAGAGATGATCGGTTAATTTAAACAATAAGCACACTTTTTCAGTATAATCAATGTACTTGACAGAATTTATAACAAGTGTAAAAGTGAAAAAAAGCCATCAAAATCTTGTTACAAGTTCAAGCATCAATCGTGCCTTTATGTATACAACTGATCAAGTTCAAGAACATAGAACTTTAATCCTTCCCATAGGCAAAATGAAATACAATCTATCAAGTTAATCATTTAAAATTCCATAATTTTGAAGAAAATCCAACCCAAAATAGTCATCAGTTACTCATTGAATCCCAAGTGAAAAATCTAGCCTATCATTTCTACATTAGGAAAATGCCCAAAAATAATGAATCCTAAAATTTCAAGTTATTATAAGAAAATAAATACAGAAGAATGGTAAATAACAGAAATAGAACCAAGAAGAAGTCACTGCACAGCAAATAATCAAATGCCGAAAATAACAATATTTTGTAAACCCACGAAAAGAACGAACAATTAAAACTGGAAAAGAAAAAAAATCCCAAATGAAACCGACCCCCAGGTCTGGAACCGAAAACAAAACAAAAACTAAGAACTTAACAATGGAAACTACTAAGAACGAAAAGCAAAAATCAAAACCGAGAGAGAGAGAGAGAGAGCATCCCACCTACTCAAACCAGGTTCCCCTCTCACCAAAACATAAACTCAGAGAAAAAAAATAATAAATACCCACCAACTTCACTCCGAACGAAAAGCCAAAAAATGGAAAACCAAAAAAAAACAATAGAAATAAAACCCAAGTGAGTCCGTCCCATGCCGACTCCCCCTAAAAACTAAAAACAAGAAAAGAAAAAAAAATCAAAATAGAATGCTCCTGTGCATCTGCGTGAAGTCCTCTGGCATTGAGGTCCTGCGTCTTCACTGTCCGTTGTATCCGTGATGTCTGCGTTGAGCTGCTCCACGTCCTCTGTCCTTGCCCTGCATTCCAGCACTTGCTGGTTTTTGGTTCCAGCCGAGTCTACCCAGCTTGAGGCCAAGCCCTCCTGCAGGTTTGGTTTTGGGACCACCAATTTCTTCCTAAAAATGCCCTCAGCCCGTAAGTAAAATATGTGTTAGCATCCAAAGGGATAAAATTGATATATTAATTCTTATGTGGCTTAAGAGCAGCATTATAGATCATTTTTAAGTGTAAAATATTAGAGTTTATCAATTGACTAATCAATTGCATAATCAAGTACTTAACTCATTTTTTTGGTTAAACAATTTAATCACTTAGCAACTTAATTATGCAGTTTTTACATTTTATCACCCTTCCCTTGCAAGCCGGTTTTCAAGGGTGAGTTCTAACTGGTGGGTTCATAATAAATGGTATCAAAGCCACCCCACATACAGGCCATGTTGCGACGGTTGCAATCGTGCAGTACTGGGGGTGATGGTAGCATGGCATTGTTCATCTAGGGTTAGGAAAAACCTAGCACATAGCCAACCCATGTGAGCGTTGGGATCGCCATGGACGTTGGTTGTAGAGCGTGGTGGTTGTTACAATCCCACATCAACTAAGTGTGGGATTGGTTGGTGGTTTATAAGCTCCTAGGCACCCTACCCTTCCCTCGCAAGGTAAGTTCTACTTAGTGGGTTCATAACATCCATACGGTCCAAACACTCTTCTCTACAATTCATATGTGAGCCCGTCATTGCCAACTCTAATACCACTTGTTACGAGCTGAGATAATAGATTTCATAATAACGGTTAACTTAATGATAAAAATTAAAGGAACCTAAGCCTCCTCCAAATACAAAGGTTCAGGGAAAAAAAAACTCTACTCGTGCCTTTATTTATGAGGCCACAACACCTAAATAACACATGTAGCTTTCCAACAAGATTAATACATAATAAAAGAATAAACATGACAAGCGATCAATATGATAGTCATTAACAACCCGTACTCAAAAAATAACGATAGACTTAAGCTAATAAGGATAAAATCATCTTACTTACGAAATGCTTTTATTCCATAAGTCTCTAGGACTCTTGCCAGAGTCACTACAACAGAAATGCTTTTTAGTGATTGTTGGAAAATTGTAACAGTCCCCAAACCGTCACTAAAAAGCATTTTCTGTGATGGTTTTTGAAAATTATCACTAAAAATAGATGAGATTTTTTTGACGTTCGAACGGAAGGAAAATTTACGTTTGAACATCACATAGACATTCGAACATTGAGGCTACTTACGTGTGAACATGAATGTTTGGCACCAACATTCGAACGTTAATTGTAAATTTAAATTAAATATGACTCTAATTTAAAAATAATGTGGTTTTATAGTGCATAATTTGTAACCAAGTCTAAAAAATTGTAATATATATTTATATATAAACATATAAATATATATTTATGTTTATATATTTGAAGTGCAGTGATTTAATATTAAAGTTAGAAAATCTATCTTTAAAGAAGATTGAGAATTGAAAATAAAACACAATAGATATATTAAATAATATTGTTCCTTACATATATTAAAAGCAAAATACAAAATATGATAAAATTTCGTAAACAACACTCAAATCAACGCATTGTTCATGAAATTTGTACTCCATATTAGTCAAGGTATCAACCTTCTTGATGAGGATATCTACACGATGGGCTATCTCAGTGACAGACTCCTCTACAGCCACGATCTGTCGATTGATATGAGCAATAAGCTGTGAGATCACCGCATCAACCCAAGCAGGCCGCGCATCTCTTGCAGATGTACTCGTTGGCTTCTAACTACTACTCTCCATACCAGGCCAGAGGTGTGTCGGAGGAGCTAGATCCGCTACAGGGAGTGGCTGATGTCGAGCATGCCCCTTCACTTATCCAATGCTACATCGATGCGTGCTCATGTCGAAGGGGCTCATCTGATCTGTGACCCACTCCTCCGTATGTCATTACACTCTTCGAGCAAGTAATAGCCGGCTGATAATGACACCGTACGAGAGGTTGTCCGTGGAGACGATGCCTACCTCATAACAGATCCTCTTAAAGATGTGCAATCACAAATCGATGGGATCTCCACGTGCCACTCGTACAAAAAACTGTGCCCAAGTCCGACTAAATGTGGTCTTATGTGCCACAGGATCCAGGTTTATTGCAACAATAAGCTACAACATGTGGAAGAAAGGTAGCAGGTGTATTTGGTTGAAGGTGTTCTTCCTCTCGATCTGCGTGTAGTCTCTCCTAGTGAGGATGTAAAAATTCTCATCTCAATCATCATCCTGAGCCTCACGATCAGTACCCTTGGCCTCTAACGGCTCTGCATTTGTAGCTAAGGATGACTCAAGCCCATAGATGATGCATAAGTGCCTACATCTGCATCGGGTGTGTTGTAAGCAGATGTAGATATGCAAACCATAGCTACGTCACTAGTCTGAGAGTCAGTTGTAGTCAATGTCTCAACTACTATACGAATCACGAGGAGCTTGGCAATGACATTTGCTAAAATCTCAAATGAAACACTGCGTCCAGTCACGGTGTAGAGGATGCGTCCTGATGTATTGAACACATCCTCATATAGAACTCTCAAACCATTGAGGGGTATACCTTCATCCTCGTTGTGCAGATATTTCCCCAGCCTCTACTAATGAAGACATCTCTGAGAAACTATTATGCATTAATGTTAGTACTATATAATTGATGCATCTTTCGTATTAATTTTAAACTGTTATGCATTAATGTTCAAACATAATATAACATTTGTTCAAACATTCAGACAAAACGTTCTAACGTATGTGCTTAACGTTCAAACATAGAAATTAACATTCGCACGTATAATATACACGTTTGAACGTTAAAGGCATAACGACTAAGAATTTGAATTGTGATACGTTTGAACGCTATGCCTTCCACATTCAAACGTATATGTATAACATTCGAACAAAAAAATTAACATTCGAACATAGAAGGCAAAACGGTGAAGAAATTGAAAGGTAGTACATTCGAATGTTCAAACGAAATGTTCAAATGTATATGTGAATGTACTAAATACACATTCGAACGTGGAAGGCATAACGGCTAAATATTTGAAATCTCATACGTTTGAATGTTCAAGCGAAACGTTTGAACGTTACAACACAGAATGGCTATTCTCGAAAATCACATTTTACAACCTAATTTTTCAAATGCCACCATAGAAATGAAGTATACACTTCAAGAAACTTTTCTATGGCAGCCATTTGGCCAATGGCAACCTACGGTGGCTGAAAATGGAGTTGAAAATCCGGCTACCACTTAGTTTCGATTTATACAAAATTTAAACTAAAACTTATAAAAAAAACACATGTAAAAAGACAAAAGAGGGATGCCTACCTTTTTGTGACGGTTGTGGCAGGGTTTGACGGTGGCAGCATGCAATGGTGGAATGCAGAGATAGTTTGAAAATGATGTTGAAACGTTCGGTTTTCGACTTCTATACATGAAATGTTCAAACATTAGTATGAGTAACATTCGAAAATGAACAGAAATGTTCAAACGTGAGCAAAATTACATTCGAACGTTTCTTATTTAATATATGTTATATATTAATATATATTATATATGAGAGTATAGTGTATATATATTATAGTATATATTAGTGTGTATATATATATATTAGTATGTTATTTAATTTATACACTAGTTCCACACTAGCATACCAATAGTACTTATATATAGTAATACTATATACTTACTATATATTTATATAATAATACTTATACTATATATATTAATATATTACTATACTAGTACTATATATATTAATATATTACTATATTAGTACTTAAACTTAGTATACATTAATACTTATAATAATACTTATACTATATATATAAATATATTTAAAGCAACTTATATATATATAAACGTTCGAACATATTTGAAGCGTTTGAAGATTTTTGAAGCGTTTGAAGGTTGATGTCTTATGTTTGAACATATTTGGATGTACGTTCGAACATGAATGAAAAAATGGTGGAAATTTTTCTGCATGATTTCCAAGAACCCTTATTCCACCAATGTTGGAAAGTAAATAAAATACCATTTGAATGTTTTTGGGGATGTTCGAATGTTAAAATGATACGTTCGAATGTATTTGAAAAAAATAGGTAGGAATCTTCCCACTTTCAGGAGTGGGTAAAAACGTTCGAACGTGTAATGTTGAACGCGTTCAAACTTTTTTACTGAAAGGAAAAAATAGGCGGGATGTTTACCAGGATTCCAAATTTTATGAAACGTTCAAACGTGGAACTATGTACATATGAACGTTTCAGTGTTTTGTTGCAGTGACTCTTGAATTAAAATGTCACTACAACAGTCCATTCCATTTAAGGAAACATTGTCGTTTTGTAGTTTTTGACTTATTGCAACGAGAAAAGTTGCCGCAATAAGTCAAAAAGTGGAAAAAAAATAACATGCCCCGAGCGTGTTAAAACATTTGGGAACCATTTTGGTTTGCATTTTCGCACAACAGATAGAGAGAGAGAGAGAGAGAGAGAGAGAGAGAGAGAGAGAGTTTTGGAGAGAGAAAGAGTGTGTGTGTGTGTGTGTGTGTGAGAGAGAGAGAGAGAGAGAGAGAGAGAGAGAGAGAGAGAGAGAGAGCTAGAGTGAGAGTGAGAGTGATAGAGGAAGCTCCACATTGGTAAACTTTTTTTTATGTTCTTTTTATTGTGATTTAGTGATATTAATTTATTATGATTATGTAGATTTTTTTTTCATGGTTGTAGGTATTTATTTTTTTACTAACTCATTATTTATATTTAATTTGAAGGAGTATTTGTTCAAGCATTCAAAGGATGTTGTGTCTTGTGAAGGAGGTTATGTTTTGTTGGAGCAAGGTATACCTTTAATCTTTTTTTGTGTGTTGTTACATACTAAATGTTGTGATTTTGGTATTTGTGGATGATGATTTTTATGAATATGTTTTGGTATTTATGAATGATGATTTGTGAATTAATTGAGTTTAACCTGAATATGTATATGTGATTTGTGAATTAGTTTAGGTTATTGTGAATATATTTTGGTATTTGTGAATTACTTTTTATTGTGCATATGTATATGTATATGTGATTTGTGAATTAGTTTAGTTTATGGGGAATATATTTATATATATTGTGAATTTGTGTGTGAATATTTATTAAATATGTTGGCAATATGTGTAATATTGTGAATTTGTTTGTGAATATGTTTATATATTGTAGAAATATATGATATCATTATGAATAAATTTGTAAACTTTTGTTGAATATGTTGGGAATATTCAATATATTGTTATTATTGTTTTTGAATTTTTATTGAATATGTTTATATGGTTAAAAATATATTGTGTTCTGTTTGTGGATTTATGTGAGTTTTTTAATGAATATTTTTTTATATTTTTTGAAACAACTAATATACATTAAATATGGGAATAAATATTTAATATTTAATAAGTATATAATATATTCATACTAATTTAATTAGAATATGATTATTATTAACTTATAAGTTACTAGATAACTATATATAATGATGTATACATATAATAATTATATATAAGCTAACAAACCCCCACCCCCTATATCAAAAAATAAAAATAAAAATAAAAGATCATGCTTTTCAAAACCTTCCATTGTGAGGTTCCAAATCATTAAATATATATATATATATATATATATAAAGTAAAATTATCTTCAAGAAATAAGTCTTGAACCCACTAAATCTAAATAGTATATAACTAATATGTAACTAAACAAAATAGGTAAAATAATATATAAATAAGAATACTAATGATCAAATAGGTAAAATAATAGACAAATAAATAGAGAGCTGGAATAAATAAATATACTTATTTAAAATAAAATAAAGAGTAAATAAATAAGGATCAAATAAATGCTTAGTTAGAAAAAAAAATATACTATTGAGTATATAAATAATTCACTCCATTAAGTATATAAATATTAGTAAATATTTTAGACATAATAACTAATTATAACTAATATGTGCTTATTTTTTTAAGTAATTAAACTAAATCAACTTATACTAAGTTATAATATAAATAATAAGAAATAAATAAGAATTAAAATATTTTACATAGATATCAATTAATAAGTAACTAAGGTATATAGTAACAAATCAAATTACAATTTATATATAATAATCCAAGATCAATAAATTAAGTATTTCGCATAGGACAGCTCCAGCCAATTCAACATCACCATAATGTACTTTGTGATCTATTGAAAAATTTGAAACTTCTTTTCTTTGACAACTTTTTAGTTTTTTTGCTATTTCACATGCTAGTATCATGCATTATAGCATCAAAGTAGACCAAGAATTTGGAAATTACAAAAATAAAGAAGCCCTACAAAATTTGGCAAACAGGTCACTATCATAAAGTATAACGAGGGAGAATGATTTTGAAAAAATGTTTGTGCATGAAGGCTAATTGCTTGACTGTGACGCCCCCAAATCCCCACGCACGGACACGGGAAAATCGAGACGTCTGGATGGTGACAACCCGGGTCACCACCCTAACGACGGGTGCCAAGTATGTGCAAAGGATACATATGTGCACGAAGAAACACGCAGCGAATAACGAAAGTCATATAACTAAGTACCAGAATTTTTCTTAACGTATTACAAGCTGTTCAAAACGTACATAAAATATTACAAAACACTAACATAGTGTTAAAACCAAAAACAAAGTATAACATCAGCAACCCGGCAGAGCCGCATCCTCGGGCTCAGCCTCCTCCTCCTCATCCTCAAAACCTGCACCAAAAGCTACGAAACCAGAAATGGTACTGCAGGTAAGTAAAACCCAAACACCACCAGATAAAAGACATAGAACTCAAACAAAATGCATGAAGCATGCCCAATGCACAAATCCCAAAAACATAATTTTCCACACACGCCAAAAAATCTCATTTGGCCCCAAAACACATCTTTTCCAAAAACCACGCCAAAAGTCACATTTGGCCTCTATAACTGTCTCAAACCAAAACTATATTTATCCGTATGCACCATGACCTCCCCTAGGGGTCATCCGCACACCCTGGCTCCAGTGCCACACCACAGAGTACCACTACACATGTGACACCTAACGAGCGATGCCCAGTTCCACGCCCCGTGTGTTCGTAGCCAAGCATCCTCTAGCCCTCACCAGCGAAGGGCCACGGAGTCGGTGCGGAGGGCGATGCCCGGTTCCACACCCGGCGCGTTCGTAACCAAGCAACCCCTAGCCCCCGCTCCCGTCATCATCCAGCGACAACCTAGGGGACATCACTCAGTTTATTCCGCTCCCAAGTGACCAGAGGAGCTCCACCGGGATAATACCTCATCCCGGCTTGGGGTCGTGATACACATACACCCGTAAGTCCACTTACGCCAATAAACAGGCTTTTCACAGTTAAACAAAAACACACGTGCATGCACCATGTAATGTCATATCAATGCACAAAAATAAACAACCAACATATATCAAATAAACAAGCAACTCTGTCCTCCATCCATCCGACCCCCGAACTCCTCGGACTCAGTCCGAAATCAACCAACCAGCAGATAAAATTATTGAATGAGCAATATATATTTAAATATGAAAATAGGGTTTGGAAATTACTTACAGCGCTATACGGTAATTTTAGAAAACACACGGCGTTGCAAACGGCGGAGAAAAAGCAACGTTACAGTGAAAATTCACTGTGGCCGTGGGTTGTGAAATACCCACTTTTGAACGGGGACAAACCATGGCTTGGGATTGATAGGGAATGGTCTAGGGATGATTGTGAAGCTATTGGAAGCGGTGGTTGGCCGTGGGTGGTGGCGAAAACGCCGGAGAGAGGCCAGATTTTCCAAAAAGGAAAGCTAGCTCGTGGGAGCTGTTCCGGTGGTCGTTGGAGGCCGGAAATAGGTGGGTTAGGACGGCAAGGGACCGGTGATGAAGTGGTGAAGAAATGGTGGCCAGAGGTGGAGCGACGGCGGCGGATCGAGGCAAAAACCGTGTAGGCTTTAAGGAGGCTTTCCGGCCAAACGGCCGGCCGAATGGGGCTGGGAATTGGTGGTGAGGTGTGCCGGAGGGAGGGGAGTCGACCGGTGGGGGCGGTGAGTTGCACGGTGGCCGGACGGCGGCGGGTCGAGGGCAGGAAGAGCTCCAGCGTGAGAGAGGAGGAGAGAGAGAGGGACGGGGTCGACGCGGGAAAGGAGAAGAAAAAAAAAAAGAAGAAAAAAGAGAAAAATGAAAAGAAAAAAGGAAAAAGGGAAAAAAAGATAAGGTCTAATCCTTATTCCGGGAAAACAAAACTAAACCGCCGCAGCGAGATTAAAAACCGTAAACAACTAAAAGAAATAAAATGCAACCTCAATTAAATTAAAAACAAATTTTAAAACGCAATAAATTAAAATAAATAAACTAATATATTAATTAAAATAAAAACAACCATTTCAGCGAAAATACACGCGAAAGCGGGTCATCACATTGACTATCATAGTCTCTCCTGTCTTGAGAGTTCATAACATATTAATTCATGACAGTTCAACAATTAGACTAAAACTCCAACATTTCTTTAAGATAATTCTTCTTCGTTGTCCCTAAGACGGGAAACTTGTGACTATTTGTTTGACATAAATAATTCAAACAACATGCTAATATTATTTGTAGTGTTTTTTTTTTATAGATATTGTATGACATTGCATAAATAACCTTAGACCTATTTGGGAATTAGTGTACACTCAAGTGTCCACTAATTTTTGAATTGTCTAGTGTGGACAGTTTGAGATTATATTATCTATATTGCACATTTTCGTTACTCCTACTTCACACATTTACAATAGAAGTTTTCGTGTCTTCCTCATTTGTTCTTTTGGTATACTATTCAGAGGGTGACAATCCCTCTTTGTGAACATATATATTTGGAGAACCATGGAGAGGTGCTACTAAAATTTTCACTAACATGGAAACTAGAAGAGTGACGTAATTTGTGCTTTATGGATTATATAATCTCAAATAGGATAGAACCAACTACCTTTATCAAGAGACTCGTGGGAATTGGAGCATGACATGCGTATCAAATTTGTTTGCATTATACTAATCAATAAGTTTATGTAGAAATAGACAAAAGTTGGATGCGTCTTGGTGATAGACTTTGAAAGGATTACGTATCCTATGCACGTGGAGTAAGAATCTTCATTAATTTTGCTCAGGCCTCTGCTAATAGTTATGGTTACATTAAGTGTCCATGTTGAGGGAGTAAAAATTTGTGTGCTATAGGATTGGACGAAATTGAAAGTCATATATTTTTGAATGGTGTGGATCTAGGGTATACCCGATGGGTAGTGCATGGTGAGGCGTATGAACAATCAACGATGTTTTGTTCGGGGTTGTGAATAAACTAAGTAGAGTTGCAACAAAGTCTCTTCTCTCTCTCTCACGCAATGGGAGCCTGAGGTAGAGTGTGTGGGGTCCACTAGATTCTTATAGAATTTTGAGTGGTGGAGTGAGTGAGGTGTGGTGGTACGGGAAAGTGAGGAGTGCAGGTGAAGGAAAATACACGGAGGAGTAAGGTGGGAGGGGGTCCTTGCCGCCGGAAAACAGACAGGAAATTCAGATAGTGTAGAATTGGAAACAGAATGGAGGAGATTGAAGAGAAATGGCAACACCTGCGATTGCTAGAGGATGAGGAACAGGCCATTACTTTCGATGAAGATGTTGGGGAAGAACTTAAACACAAAAGAGAATGCAGTTTGGTGGGAAAATTTTGCATGGACAGAAATGTGAGTAAGGAGGTATTGGAAAACACGATGAAGAAAGTATGGAGAATAAGCAGGCCTGCAAAGTTCCAAGAGGTGGGCACAAATGTTTTCACTATCTCCTTTGCTAATATAGCAGATAAACAGCGAGTATGGAGTGGGAGACCTTGGTTGTTTGACTACCATCTGTTTGTACTGAAACCTCTTGATGAAAACATACCACCACAGAAGATGAAGTTCCTGCAGGAGAGGTTTTGGGTCCAACTTCATGACATGCCATTGTCCTGTATGAATGAGAATAGAGGAAAACAGATTGGTAACACTATTGGAGTAGTGGAGGAGGTGGATGTGAAGGAAGATGGTAGCGGATGGGGAAGATTCCTGAGGGTCCTGATTGATGTAGATTTATACAAACCACTTGCTAGATGCAGAACCATAAATGTGGGTGGTGATAAGATCTGGATCCCCATAAGGTATGAGAAGTTGCCCATATTCTGCTTTTCATGTGGCTGTATAGTACATGATAAGGGAGGTTGTGCTAACAAGGGTGGGGGGGCTGACCAATATGGGACCTGGCTAAGAGCAGTAGTAAGAAAAGAAGTGAATATTAAAAGAGAAGGGGGAACAAATAATAGGAAAATGTATGCTGATAGTGGGAAGAGTTGGTATTTAGAAGGTGAGGAGAGTGTATCAGAAAAAATAGAAAAACCAGAAAAGGGGATTAATGAAAAAACTGTTGAACCAGGAAAGGAGATGAGTGTGACAGTTTCTGCAGGAACTGAAATCAAAAGTAAAGATGGGAGAGAGGGGTTGATTGAGGAAGAGATGAATAAGGTGATAGAAGAGGAAGTCATGGGAGGATTAATCGAGAAAGAAGTTAGGAAGGAGGGGGAAGGTTGTGGTGAGGCCTGCAATGTGCTGGAAAGAGAGCAAAGAGAGGATTTAAATGAGACCTTACAGAATTTGATAAATAAAAAGACCCCACGTAAGGGTGAATGGAAGAGGAGGGAGAGTGTAGGGAGGAAGAAAGAAGTATGTAATGGTGAGGGGGTGAACAAAAAAAGAAGGAATGAAAGTGTGGAGGGAAGAGAAGTTAAAAGGAAAAAAGAAAAAAAGGAAAACCAAGTGGGTGTGGAGTTATTAAATAATATGGTGGAGGCTGTCCAACAGCCCACCAAGCCCAATGAAAATCCTAAGCTGGAACTGCCGAGGGCTTGGGAACCCTCGGACAGTTCAGGACCTTTGCTTTATGGTAAAGGAAAAGGACCCAGAGGTTTTGTTTCTGATGGAAACCAAACTAAGGAGTGAACAGTGTGATAGAGTGAAGATGAGGCTTAGATATGAGGGATGCTTTGTGGTGGAGCCTTTGGGGAGAAAGGGGGGGTTAGTGCTGTTGTGGAAAAGCAAAGTCCAGGTAGATTTATTAAACTATTCACAGAGGCATATCAGTGCCTGGATGATGGATGAGGATGGAGAGAAAATGTGGTTATTGACTGGCTTTTATGGCCAGCCCGAGACTAGTAAAAGAGATGAGGCATGGAGTTTGTTAAAATCCCTTAAACCAGGGACTGAAATAGGGTGGTGTGTATTAGGAGACTTTAATGAGATCATCTCAAATGAGGAGAAAGAGGGTGGGAGACCAAGACTTGAAAAACAGATGGAAGGTTTTCGAGCAACTCTAGAAGAGGGAAATCTATTTGATCTTGGATGGAGGGGGAATAAATATACATGGAGCAATAAGCATGGAGATGAGACTTTTACAAAAGAGAGGTTAGACAGGGCTGTGGCTAATCCAATATGGTCACTTAAGTATAATGATCATGGGGTGGAGGTGCTGACAGGAAGAAGCTCTGACCACAGGCCCATTTTGCTGACAATGAAGAAAAGGGCTGAAATGCAGTGGAGAAGAAGAAAAATTTTTAGATATGAGGCTTGGTGGGATAAAGAGGAGGATTGTGTGGAAGTAGTGAAGGAAGCTTGGCATAAAAGGCATAGAGAGTCAAATGATCCTATGATCTTGGTAAAGCTGGCTGATTGCAAGGCAGCTCTGCAAAGATGGAGTAAATGTATTAACTCAGATAGTACTAAAGAACTTAAGGAAAAATCTGAGACACTAAAAAGACTACAAGATGAGGAGAGTAGAGTTAATGCTAAAGAGATTAAAAGATTACAAAAGGAAATTGGGGCCTTACTTGAGAAGGAAGATCTTAGATGGAGACAAAGGGCCAAGAGAAACTGGTATGCTTTGGGAGACAGAAACACTAAGTTTGTTCATACCTGTGCAACACAAAGAAAAAAGAAAAACTTGGTGAAACAGATTATGGATGAGCATGAGCAAGTGTTTAATAATCAAGAAGATATTGATGGGGCCTTCATAAGATATTTCAAGTCTTTGTTCTCATCGACAAGGCCAAGTAAAGAAGATATTGCAGTATGTGTGCAGCAGGTGGAGACTCGAGTAACTGATGAGATGAATGCAAAACTGATGAGGCCATTCTGCAGACTAGAAGTTGAGGAAGCCATTAACCAAATGGGCCCCTTGAAGTCACCTGGACCTGATGGTTTTGGTGCTTGTTTCTACCAAAACCATTGGAGCTCTATAGGTGAGGAGGTTAGTAATGCAGTCTTGAGCTTTCTAAATGGTAGTTCTCTGATGTCTGTTATTAATTTTACTTATATAGCTCTAATCCCAAAGACAAAATGCCCTTTATTTGTTTCTGAATTTAGGCCTATTAGCCTTTGTAATGTCATTTACAAAATGGTGTCGAAAGTGCTTGTAAATAGGCTGAAAGGAGTCCTTACAGAGATCATTTCCCCAAACCAAAGTGCATTCATTCCTGGAAGAATCATCACTGACAACATCATGGCTGCCTATGAGGTCCTGCACACTATGAAAGTGAGAAAGAAAGGAAAGAAGGGGAGCATGGCCATCAAGTTGGATATGTCAAAAGCCTATGATAGAATTGAATGGGAGTATTTGGAAGCTATAATGAGAAAGCTGGGGTTTTGTGGAGAGTGGATAAAGCTGATCATGAATTGTGTTTCATCAGTCTCATATTCAGTTTTGGTTAATGGAAAACCAGGTGACATAATCCATCCCTCGAGGGGCTTAAGGCAAGGGGACCCCTTATCCCCTTACCTTTTTATTCTGTGTGCAGAGGGGCTTAGTGCTCTCCTCAATAACTCTGATCAGCAAAGAAATACAAGGGGTGTTTCAGCTTCAAGGGGAGGGCTGAGAATTAATCATCTGTTATTTGCAGATGATTGTGTTCTTTTTGGAAGGGCCAGTGTGGAAGAATGGAGAAAACTAAAAGAGATCCTAGCTAAATATGAGAGGGCCTCGGGTCAGTTTCTAAACAAGGGAAAAACATCAATGTTTTTCAGTTCTAATACTGCACCAGAAACCAGAAGATCAATCCTAAGGGAAGGAGGGGATATGGCACAAGGGAGTTATGAGAAATATTTGGGTCTTCCAACACTTGTGGGCAGTTCAAAATACAACACCTTTAGATGTTTAAAGGACAGAGTTTGGCAGAAAATTAACAACTGGAAGAACTCCTTTTTGTCAAGTGCTGGAAAAGAAGTCTTGATTAAGGCTGTGTTACAAGCCATTCCATCGTATACCATGAGTGTTTTCAGGTTACCAAAGAAGCTATGCACTGAACTCAATGGAATGTTAGCCAAGTTTTGGTGGGGAAGTCAGCAAAAAGAGAATGGTATCCATTGGAGAAGCTGGAAGAAAATGGGGAGTTCAAAAGGAATGGGAGGATTGGGATTCAAAGATCTAGAGCTTTTCAATTCAGCTTTGTTGGCAAAGCAAGGATGGAGAATATTACAGAATCCTTCTTCCTTGACAGCAAAAATTTATAAAGATAAATACTTTAAGCAATCCTCAATACTGGAGGCAAAGTTGGGTTCCTCACCTTCTTTAATTTGGAGGAGCCTTTGGAGTGCTATGGGGTTGTTGAAAGAAGGTTTAAGGTGGAGGGTGGGGAATGGCAAGAGGATTCATATTTGGAGGCATAGATGGTTATCTACCCCATCCACTTATAAAGTACAGTCGCCAATCTCTCAGCTGAATGAAGATGCAAAAGTCAGTGAACTCATGGTGGAGGGCAAGAAGGAGTGGAATGAAGACTTAATCAGGTCCATTTTCAAGGAAGAGGAGGCAGATCAAATATGTTGTATCCCCTTGAGCAGAAAGGAGGTTGAAGATAAGCTAATCTGGGGCCCATCAAACAAAGGCTTGTTTAGTGTGAAAAGTGCCTATTTTCTAGAGAAAGAAAGATCAAGAAGGTGGCAAGGGGAGTCCTCTAAGGGCAATGAGGTAGATGATCAGTGGAAACATATTTGGAGCATGAATTTGCCTAGTAAAATGAAGTTGTTTATGTGGAAAGCAGGAAATAATCTGTTGGCCACAAAAAGCAACTTAGTTGCTCGAAAAGTATGTGATAACTCAAGGTGCCCAATCTGCCTTAAAGAAGCTGAGAATGTTATGCATGTTTTATGGCTCTGCCCTGCTGCAAATGATGTTTGGGCTGAGCATTCGAGGACTTTGCAGAAATGGAATACTGAAGAAGATGATTTTCTGGGTTTATGGGCAAAGATTTCATCTAAGCTCAATAAAGCTGAAACAGAAGAGGTGGTTGCTGTTATGAGGAACTTGTGGATCAGAAGAAACAAGTTTATTTTCGAACAGAAATTTGCTAGTCCAAGCTGTGTTATCAGATTAGCAAAGGAAGACCTAAATGAGTACTATGCAGCTCAGTCTAAACCAGAGGGATTGAACAGGGCACAAGTAAGGGAGAAAAAATGGTGTCCACCAGAGCAAAATATGGTGAAGGCCAATTGGGATGCAGCTTTTGATGATAAAGCCAAGAAGGTGGGTGTGGGAGTGATAATCAGAAACGAAAGGGGAGAGGTTATGGTAGCCTGTCATGAGCAGAAACTAAATGTTGCAGATCCAGTTACAGCTGAATGTTATGCATTTAGAAAAGCCATGGATTTGTGCAGAGATTTATACTTTGATAAAGTCATCTTCGAGGGTGATGCTCAGGTTATCATAAATGCAGTAAATGTGCAAGTGAAGGATCTATCATATGTTGGTAGTCTAGTTGAAGAGCTGAGGAGGAGTCTCAAGGGATGCAATGGCTGGAGGGTACAATATTCTCAGCGAAACACTAATGTTGTAGCTCACAATTTGGCTAAGGCTGCCATATTGATTGAGGAGGAAAAGGTGTGGATAGAAGAGGCACCAAGCTTTGTCTTGGATAGTTTACTTGTTGATAAACAATGTATTGATCACACAATTATATGAATGAAAGAGGTATTATTTCGAAAACGATGTTTTGTTCGATCATCGGAACTATACGCGGCACATGGATGATGATATTGAGCAAAGTGATGGTAATGAGCGAGATTAGATGGAGGAAATATTGGATGGCATTGGTACTGGTATGTTTATGGATGAAGTCGAGGGACTGATTTAAAGAATTTAGCATCAATGTGGAAAGATGCAAAACGCGAGTTGTATCCTGGTTATACAAAATACAACAAAATGTCATTTGTTCTGCAGCTGCTTCACATTAAGTCATTGTGTAGGATGTCAATGAAAGCAATAAACATGGTATTGGATTTATTTAACGAGGTACTTCCCGAAGGTTCTGCCTTGCTGAAGAGTTTTTATGAAGCAAAACAGTTGAGAAATGGATTAGGGTTTAGGTACAAGTCCATACATGCATGCAAGAATGATCGTGTTCTATTTTGAAAAGAGAATGAGGATAAATATGTTTGTCTCGTTTGCCAAGAGTTAAGGTGAAAGGATAATAAGAATATCTGAAGATATTGCACTATTTTCCCTTAAAACCTCGATTGCAAAGGCTATAGGTGTGTAAAAAAATAGCTCAAGATATGAGGTGGCATGAGGAGAAGAGAGTTAAGGATGATAGGAATATGAGGCACCCAGCTAACTCACTTGCGTAGTTTGATGATCAGTACCTAGAGTTTGGCAACGAAGCTCGTAACGTGCATCTAGGACTCACAACAGATGGATTCAATCCATTTGGCAATATGAGTTCAAGTTATAGTACCTAACCCGTAATGTTAATTCCATATAATTTGCCAGCATGGAGATGCATGAAGGCACCAAACTTTTTGTTAACTTTACTTATTCCTAGCCCAAGATCACCTAGGAATGGTATTGATGTATTGATGCAACCGTTGATTGAAGAGCTGAAAGATTTATGGGAAACAGACATCATAACTTATGATGTATCCATGTCGACATCTTTCATATGTATGCTGCAATAATGTGGACGATAAATGACTTTCCTGCATATGGAAATATTTCCGGTTGGAGTACCAAAAGGGAAGTTAGCATGTCTAACATGTAATAAAGAAACTAATAGTAAGTGGTGAAAATATTCCCAGAAGATGTGTTTCATGGGCCATCGATGGTATCTAGCAGCAAATCATGTATGGAAAAGAGAAGGCGCTAAGTTTGATGGGAGGGTAGAAGACAGAATTTCGCCAAAGGAGTTGGAGTTGTCTAGGAATGAGATAGTGGAACAGCTAGTACACGTTAGAGCAAACAATTTTGGCAAAGGTCGGGAAAAGAAAATGAGGTGCAATAGAATTAAATTGGACAAGCGTAGTATTTTTTTTTTTACTTGCCGTATTAGTCGTCCTGCATGTTGCGACATAATTTGGATGAAATGCACATAAAGAAGAATATATATGATAACATATTGGATACATTGTTGAGCATTAATAAAAAAAAAAAAAAAAAAAAAAAAAAAAAAAAAAAAAAACAAAGAACACGATCAAGACGAGGAAAAATCTTGAGAGAATAAGAATTAAACATAATCTTCATTTACAGGTGGAAGGCAACAAGGTGGTCATGCCGCATGCATGTTTTACAATGACAATGGAGGAGAGGATGCACTTCTGCAAAAGGTTGCAAGGTGTGGGTTGCCAGATGGTTATACTTCAAATACCAGTAGATGTATGAGCCCTGATGACTGGAAAATTAGTGGATTGAAAAGTCATAACTGTCACGTATTTTTGCAAAAGTAATTACCGGTGGGAATTCGTGGGAAGCTGACATCTAATGTACGTGTCACCATATCTGAACTCTATATGTTTTTCAAGAATTTGTGTGCTCAAGTAGTAAATCGAGATATGTTGAGGAAGATGGAAAACGACATTGCTATTATACTACGTAAATTCGAGCAGATCTTTCCACCGTCATTTTTTTATGCAATAGTCTATTTAGCTATACATTTACCCCAGGAAGTACTATTAGATAGACCCGTGTAGTTTTGTTAGATGTATCCAGTTAAAAGGTATTTGGATCGACTAAAGTGCACTGTTGGGATTAAAGCCAGAGTTGAGGGTTCAATAGTAGAGACCTATACACATGATAAATGGATGAGATTTTGCTCTATATATCTTCGTGATGTTAAGACATGATTTAATCATCAAGAGCAAAATGCTAATCTTGCTGCTCTGCCTCCTCGTGAGCTATCAGTGTTTTTCCAGAATGTAAGACTCTTAGGTGCATAAACGGGTTACGATTTAATTGATGGAGAGTTGGGTAAATTTTGGTGCTATGTTGAATAATTGTCAGGAAATGATGACTATCTTAGGTATGTCGTTGCATGCTTTGACTAATTCTACTTCAAAAAAATTTAACTATAACTTTTGTGCTCAAAATAATATTCTTTTGCAACCGCATACAGTGAGCACATGGAAAAACTTAGGACAAAAGGCATAGAGAATATAGAGGTAAGACATGAAGAATAATTTTCCTAATGGTTTAACAACGTGTATGAACTGAAATTACATATATGCTAGACTCTAGAACTTTTAACTCTTGGTAACTTTTACTAAGTATAACCTGTTTCAATTGTTAGATTTTGGAACAACGTGCTCGTTATCCTGGACCAGTTTCTCCTGAACCACATGCATTGGCCCGCGATTCCTCAAATAGAGCACTTTGATACACCACATATATGGTTCGAGGTTATAGATTCCATACTCTAGACCATGAACGTAATAGAAAGACGTAAAACTATGGTGTGTTGGTCGAAGGGAGTCATGGAACAAATGATATCGACTATTATGGTATCATCCGTGATATTATCAGATTGAAATATCTGGGTGGGTCTGTAACATATGTCTTTAAATGTGATTGGTGAAATATAGGTTGTGGTCGAGTTTTGATACATAGGGATAATCATTTTAAAAGTATCAATACTACATCTAAATGGTACGAAGATGATCCATTCGTATTGCCTTGTCAAGCTACCCAAGTTTATTACTTGATCAATCCAATGAAAGGTGTTGATAATAATAGTGAAGAGATAACTTGGTGAGTCGTACAAAAATTTGTTCCTCAAAATATATATATATATATATATATATGAAGTAGGAACAAATGCAGATCATGAGAATAGTGAAAATGAAGATGACACTCCAAGTGTAGAGGCCTTCCAGGAAGATAGAGAGGGTATTAACTTATTTGTTGACCTCGGTGCACTCAAGCTACTCCCCTTATGTAGAGATGACGTCTCACCCGTCCATCTCAACCCATCCGTATTAAATAATCATTCAATGAAGTAAGTGAGGAAGAAGAAGAATAAGCGTCACAAGAAAAAGAAGAAGAAGAAGATTCTAGAGAGGAAGTGGATAAGGAGGACGAAGAAGAGGTTGATGATGATGATGAAAATGTTATTTAGAAAGATTATGAAACAAGCATGAAAAATACATCCGAAGATGAAGAATAAAAGTACTAAATATTTTATTCATATAAGTGACTATACAATATTATACTTTTCATAATTTTTTTCTAACTAATTTTCTTTATCATATTAATCATTTTCAAGGATGCCGCCAAAATGACAACAAAGAAATGTGCCTTCTTCGCCAAGTCCCAGACATGTTGAGAACTCCCCACACGAGGAATCCGCTTCTGAAGAAATTAACATGCAAGAGATAGACAGCCAGTCGACACCTATTAGTTGATGCATTTGCTCGTTGTGGTCGTGGCTATACACGTGGCATCTCTCTTAAAAAAAAAAAAAGGTACAGAAAAATCAAGGTCACCATTCCTGATAACTCCACTAGGAGAGTGGATGATATTGTAGCAGCGCTTTCCTCCTATATTGGCACAGTAGTCCGAGCTTATACTCTATTTTATGTACAATCATGGTGAGATGTTCCAAATGAGATTAAGGAGTACATTTGGAATTGTGTGCTGGTGAGTTTACTTGAGAGTACATTTTTTTCACCTAAATTAGATATCATATTTTTGACGTAATTCACTTATTAGAATGAATTTGACCTCGATTTTAGCTGCAGCGAGGATTTGAGAACTGTGAATGAGTTGATGGCTACACTATTCCGACGTCACAAAGGACGATGTCATGACCACTTCAAGAAGTTTGAGACGTTGGAAAAGGCTGCGCAGTCCCCTTTCCAGAAGATGGAGTTAGACGATTGGAGGAAGTGTTGTGATCTTTTCGCAAGTCCAAATTATCAGGTATTCTAGATTTATATCCTTTAATTATTTACATTTATATTCGTTCTATATATTATATGTATATATATATTACAATTAACATTCTTAATTAATTTTGTGGCACTTAAGTTCTACAAATACACAAAATAGATCCGCTTTGACTGTCCACCATTGTGTCTCTCAAGGTCATTCCACCTTCTTGCTGAAAAAATGGTAATTAATAACTTATAGAAATTCATTTATTCTTCTAATATTCTTTTATTTAAGTACTAACATTATCTTTTAAAATTATTAATGTGGCTTTGATAGAAACGTAATGATCCTGAAAATTTTTTTCTCATTTATGTCTATGTTGCTGCTCACACTAATAAACGTAGTGAGTGGATGGATCCTACCGTTGCAGATAATTATGTAAGCGGTATTAATTTTGTTAAATAAATTATGCAACATGTGAATCATTTGTTTTTTATTTGTATTTCTTTTAATACATTACTTATTGTGTATTTTCTTTCTAATTGCAGGAAAAAATTATGGATATGCAGTCAGCTTCTGAGGAATCCTCTCCTACTGATATACACTTATTCACGTAAGTGCTCAGACCAATTTAGTATGGTAAGAGATTTGGGACGTTCTTTCAAGTATCACGATTCATCCTCCACGACCCCATCGACTTCACAAATTAATAATTTTATCAAAGATTTAGAAGCAGCACGGTAAGAAAATGAGTATATAAGGTCGCAACAACAAAAGTTGGAGTCAATCTTGGAGCGTCAGTCTGATTTAGAGATGCATTTGCAGGAGAAACAGAGGAAAGAATGCGCAGTGAAGCCAAGAGCAAGTGCAGAAGGAGATGATTGTACAGATGGAGTGTGTTATTACACTACAGTAGAATCACAATGGGCGAGGAAAGAAGAAGAAATGAATTTAATCAATTTTATCATTGTATATAACTTTTAAAATCTAATTTTGAAACTCTATAAGATATTGTTAGTTGTTAAATTGATAGTGTAATATGATACAATTTCTATGTTTTTTAATTTTATAAAATTAGTATTTCTGATCTGTACGTTTGAATGTAAATAAGAAAAGTTTAAATATTGGTTTACATTTGAACTAACGTTCCAATGTATGTAATTACACAAAATTATAACATAACGTTCAAATGTACAATCCAACGTTCGAACGTACTCACCCTCAAACGAACACAACGTTCGAATGTTTAATAGATTAACGTTCGAACAAACCTTCACACGTACCAGTTGCATTCAAACGCTTATTCGTTAACATTCAAACTAACATCCGAACGTTATACCCGTTACGTTCGAACAGACATTCAAGCAAATAATGTAGTAAACGTTAGGACGTATAAAAGTTTGAATGTAAATATGATACATTTGAACCATAACCAACGAACGTCAACTTCTGTTATTCGAATATCAATCGGTTGGGTTGACGTTCGAACGTTCTGTTGAAAATTTGAACGTTACTTTCTATGAAAGATTTCAACCATCACAAAAAATGGCACATTTGAATGTTACACCAAACGAAACACCTCCAACCGTCACTAAAAATATTTTTAGTATCGGTTGAATAGTAAACTGTCACCAATTGTTTTATGTGACAGTCATGATGATGGTTTCAAACCGTCACCAAATGCCTTTAGTGACGTTTTGGTCATTTTTTGCGATGGTTTCCTCTATCACAAAAGACAAATTGTGTTGTAGTGAGTCTAGGACACTTGTTGAAGTTGATTATTACTGCTAACAACTCCATGTAGCCATGTGATCATGGATGATTACTATTAACTATCCGTAACTCTTGCTCTCATAAAAGTACCATTATCCTCAAGGGCAATGTGAGAGAAAATTGAAGCCCAACTTTCACTGCAATTGTTTGTTTTAGCTTGAAATAAAATTGGCATAATTGCTTCATTGAAACAAGAGTCAAACCATAAAACTGACTCCCTTTCTTCCGCTTTCTTTTCTTCCAAAGTCTATTCTAGTTCTTTTTCTTCCACAACAAATTTTTTTCTGTAATTATCTTGAGAGGTTCAGGTTGAGTTCTTAATACCAACGTATATGTACCATCCAATGAAAGTTACTTTTGAAGTTCCCTATTAACCTCTTATCTTCTAAAATACTTTTGAAAGTAGGAACAAAAAAGTAATTTGGCCCATAAATCTCAGTTGGTACGCACTCAGTGTCATCTTTGGTCATCATAATCGAACTTCTTCGAGGTAAAAATTGAGTACTTAATACCAATGTATTTGTATTTTTCAATGAAAGTTAACTTTTGATTTTCCCCATTAACCTCTTGTCTTCTAAAATACTTTTGAAATTAGGAACAAAAATTCCATTTGGCACGTACATAAATATCAGTTGGCACACACTCAATATCATCATTGGTCATGATCAAGAACTTCTTTGAGGGTGGATCTTATTTCACTGACGAAGATAATTTACTAATCATCAAGTGGGGTATAATGTTGGGTTTTCTCAACAATAGTTTCAAAGAAAGCATTGCCAATTGCATTGAAATCTCGAAATCATTTTCAACTAGATCGATTATAATTATTGTCCTCAATAAAACTTTGTAGCTTACCATTGACAAAGACAATGTCTTGAGGGTTCATGACTGGCTCGTCTTGCGTATTATCACAGCCTTTAGCGTTGAAGCTATCGAGTTTAACATCTAACAACTCCAGTGTTTTCATTTTAGCTATTAATTGCTCCAAAATGACATAAATTTAAATCATATGCTATTCTAAACAGTCCAAGTGCTCTAATTTAATTAGTTAAACATTTAACTCATCATATATAATTATAACAAGTTGGTGCAGTTGTTTTTAACCTAACGATGTAATATGAGAAAATTAAAACGAAATGAACAGTGATTTTACCATTCCACGCCTCTCTATCCACACATATGAAAGGCTGTCATGTGTGTAGCAGCTAGCTAGCATAACTCAAATTAAAAACCCATCGGCCGGTAATATATACAATTAACCTAAAAAGGAAATATATCTTATTTTACTTTGATTGTCACAAAGCAGTGAAAGCACCTAGCTCTCTCGGAACTGCACGAGAAAAATCTAGAAAAGTTAGCTTTATAAGAAGGAATATTATCGACCTTGACGAAAATGTTGGTTGTATTTGGCTGGAATTATTAATCTGAATGATCATCGGGAGGGTAATTCAGATTAATAACTCCAGGGATAATTTATCAATTAAATACATAACAACATCGTAGAGACGTCTTAAATTTCTAAAATAATGTGATCAGAGTTTGATAAAAGGAGAGTCCAAAAACTTCTTTTTTCGAAGTATGGTTCCATAATTACAAATACGAGTTCCTTAATTTAAATCAAGGAAAGCTAGATCAACTCCTATAATATAATTAGAAACAGTATATCAATATTCAACTGATCATAATATTAATGTGATCAAGTTTTCTGAGACTCCTTACGCAAGCATCATATACATGATTTACTCTCTCTTTCGGGAATTCCTCTACCGCCTGCTTGTAACTTTGTAATTTATAAGAACTGTTAAAATCAACCCAAGTGTAAGTGTGAGTGTGAAATGAGTTTGGGTTTGCAGCCACCAACTCATGCTCACCCACCACCACCCACCACCACCTACCATAGTTAGGCCACCCACCCTCTCCCAAGTCAGAAGAAGCTGCAACAGGTGGGCTGCTCTTCTCCTATAAATAGAAGAGAGCTCTGAAGATAAGATGCAGTGGGTAAAAGAGAGGAAGAGGAACGTGAGAGAGAGAAATAGAATTTTGTAGAGTGTTTTGTAAATCTCGTACAAATTCTATAAAAGAGGCTCCAGTGGACGTAAGCAATTTGCTGAACCACTTTAAAATTGTTTTGTGTGATTTTCGGACAGACCAGAGGCACAACAATTGTGTGATTTTCGGACAGACCAAATTGTTGTGCCTCTGGTCTGTCCGAAAATCACACAAAACAATTTTAAAGTGGTTCAGCAAATTGCTTACGTCCACTGAAGCCTCTTTTATAGAATTTGTACGAGATTTACAAAACACTCTACAAAATTCTATTTCTCTCTCTCACGTTCCTCTTCCTCTCTTTTACCTACTACATTTTATCTTCAGAGCTCTCTTCTATTTATAGGAGAAGAGCAGCCCACCTGTTGCAGCTTCTTCTGACTTGGGAGAGGGTGGGTGGCCTAACTATGGTAGGTGGTGGTGGGTGGTGGTGGGTGAGCATGAGTTGGTGGCTGCAAACCCAAACTCATTTCACACTCACACTTACACTTGGGTTGATTTCAACAATCACCCCCTCAACCCAAGTGTAAGTGTGAGTGTGAAATGAGTTTGGGTTTGCAGCCACCAACTCATGCTCACCCACCACCACCCACCACCACCTACCATAGTTAGGCCACCCACCCTCTCCCAAGTCAGAAGAAGCTGCAACAGGTGGGCTGCTCTTCTCCTATAAATAGAAGAGAGCTCTGAAGATAAGATGCAGTGGGTAAAAGAGAGGAAGAGGAACGTGAGAGAGAGAAGTAGAATTTTGTAGAGTGTTTTGTAAATCTCGTACAAATTCTATAAAAGAGGCTCCAGTGGACGTAAGCAATTTGCTGAACCACTTTAAAATTGTTTTGTGTGATTTTCGGACAGACCAGAGGCACAACAATTGGTATCAGAGCTCTGGTTCGAGCTGTCCGAAAATTCAAGTTGTTCAAAATCAATTTTTGACAACCCCAGGGTGTTCCTCGCGTTGAGACGAATCCGTTGCCGCAAACGGAATCGAAAACGGAGGTCGGAGTAGCTCACACGCGCCCCTAGAAGGTCCGCGCGTGCACTGCTGTCATCCACGCGCCCCCACGCGCGTCGGAGGAAGAAGACGACTGAACTACACGCGCCCACGCGCCCTCACGCGCTCCAGAGGTTGAAGACGCGTGGCAGACACGCGCCTCACGCGCTCCCACGCGCCCTACAAAGGTTCAGCGCGTGACATACACGCGCCTCACGCGCTCCCCACGCGCATACAGTACTGTAGCGCGTGTAATACACGCGCCTACTCGCCGCCCACGCGCACTGTTCAGCGCGTGCATCCCACGCTCCAGACAGATCACAACCGTCCGTTTTTCAGATCCAATTTCGGCTTGATCTAAGCCATTCGGAGTCCGATTTCAACAATCAAATAGTGCTTGCTTACTATTTGGATCGTTCCAGACTCATCCGTACGGTTAGAATTTTGAAATTTTGAGTCTAAATTTTTTAAAATTCAAATGGAAGGATCTGGAAGAGACAGGAGCTCTGAACATTCCAGTAGCTCGGGACGTCGGTCCACTGTGTCAAATGCCAAGTTTGAAGTTGAAAAGTTCGATGGAACAAGCAACTTTGGCATGTGGCAATGTGAAGTCATGGACGTGTTGATCCAACAAGAGTTGGATATTGCGTTGGGAGGAAAGCCAGATGATATGACTGATCAGGGTTGGAAGAAGCTTAGTACTCAAGCTTGTAGTACAATCCGATTATGCCTTACCAAAGAACAAAAGTATTTTGTCATGAGAGAGACAGATGCTAGGGTACTGTGGCAGAAATTGGAGGATAAATTCATGAAGAAGAGCATTGAGAGCCGTTTGCACTTGAAGAAGAAGCTTTTCAGATTCCAATTTCGTGAAGGTATTTCAATGTCTGAACATCTGAATAATTATAATCAAATTCTTGCTGATTTGTTAAACTTGGATGTTAAAATCGAAGATGAAGATAAGGCTTTACTACTGTTGAATTCCTTGCCTGATACATATGAGCATTTAATTACTACTCTATTGTATGGGAAGGAAAAGATTAGTTTTGAAGATGTATCTAGCTCTTTAATTAGCAATGAGTACCGGAGAAAAGATAAACAGGTACATCAAGATACATCAAGTGAAGCGCTAACAGCAAGGGGGAGACCACAGTCAAGGTATCCCGGAAGGAGGAAAGGTTTTCATTCGAAAACCCGAGCCACATCGCGTGGTTCATCAGTCGGCAGAAAACTCGCCAGAGATGAGTGTTCTTTTTGTCACAACAAAGGACACTGGAAGAAGGATTGTCCCAACCGGAAGGGACAACAGCAGAATCAACCCAACACAGCCAATGTCGTGGACAGAGATGACGAGTCAGATTTTGCCTTGGCAAGTTCATCATCCATTTGTCGTTCCGATGAATGGATTATGGATTCCGGATGTACCTATCATATGTGTCCCAATCGGGACTGGTTTACTGATTTCACAAAGATTGATGGTGGAGCAGTACTTATGGGCAATGATAGTGCCTGTAAGACTCAAGGAGTAGGTAGCATTCGGTTAAAGCTGCATGATGGCAGCGTCAAGACTCTGACAGAAGTTCGGTACGTTCCGGACTTGCGGAAGAATCTCATCTCACTGGGATCTCTGGATTCAAAGGGATTCAGAATCGCCATTGAAGATGGAACTCTCAAAGTACTAATGGGAGTTCGGGTGGCAATGAAGGGTTTGAGGCGAGGAAACTTGTACTTCTTGCAAGGAAGTACTGTTGATGGAAGAGCTTCCACAGGCTGTGAGAAGCTAGATGAGACTGATGCCGACACCACCAGTCTTTGGCATATGCGTATGGGACACGCAGGAGAAAAAGCTTTGCAAACACTGGTGAAGCAAGGCTTACTCAAAGGTGCCAAGACATGTAAACTGTCTTTCTGTGAGCACTGTGTATTGGGAAAGCAGAGGCGAATCAAGTTTGGAACCGCAGTACACAATACACAGGGAATTCTTGACTATGTGCATTCCGATGTTTGGGGACCTACCCAAAATGCATCTTTGGGAGGTAAACATTGGTTTGTAACTTTTGTTGATGATTATTCTCGTCGTGTGTGGGTGTATACGATGAAGAACAAAGATGAAGTGCTGAAAATCTTCCTTGATTGGAAGAAAATGGTTGAGACTCAGACTGACAGGAAGATCAAGCGGCTCAGATCTGATAATGGAGGTGAGTACACTTCAGACCCCTTCATGGAAGTATGCCGAAGAGAGGGAATTTTCAGACATTTCACGGTACGAGGTACACCGCAGCAGAACGGTGTGGCAGAACGAATGAATCGTACTTTATTAGAGAAAGTGCGATGTATGTTGCTGAATGCTGGATTCAGTAAACAATTTTGGGCTGAAGCTGTGACCTATGCCTGTCACCTCATTAACCGACTACCAGCAGCTGCCAATAATGGGAAGACGCCCATTGAAATGTGGAGAGGTAAACATGCTACTGATTATGACTTTTTACACATTTTCGGATGTCCTGCTTACTATCATGCTAAAGAAAGTAAGCTTGATCCTAGAGCCAAGAAAGCAAAATTCTTGGGCTTTAGTATCGGTGTAAAAGGGTATAGACTCTGGTGTGTAGAGTCCAAAAAGGTAATCATCAGTAGAGATGTTACATTCAACGAATCTGAGATGCTTAAGTCACATAAGCATAAAGATTCCAGTGAAGGCAGCAGTGATGGCGAAACATTAGATGATTCGCAGAGTGTGGAGTTTATTACTTCAAAGAAGTTGGGAAAGCATGGACAAGATGAGGTTGATAATCCAGTCATAGTACCTCCAAGTCAACCTGAGTCAATAGCAACCAACAGACCGAGACGAGAGAAACGTGTACCGATACGTTATTCAGACTATGTGACATATGCATTACCAGCTGAAGGGGGTGAGATCCCAACCACTTACAGAGAAGCCGTACAGTCCAGTGAACAAGTTGAATGGACAAAGGCGATGAATGAAGAGATGCAGTCTCTTTACCAGAACCAGACTTGGGAGCTTGTGCCGCTTCCAAAAGGAAAGAAGACAATTGGCTGTAAGTGGATCTTCAATCAGAAAGATGATCAAGCTGCTAAAAATGGAGTGAGATACAAAGCTAGGTTGGTAGCCAAGGGCTACGCTCAGACAGAGGGAATTGACTACAGTGAAGTATTCTCTCCTGTTGTGAAACATTCATCCATTCGGATATTGTTAGCTTTGGTTGCACAATATGATCTTGAGTTAGCACAGCTTGATGTAAAGACAGCTTTCTTACATGGTGATCTGGAAGAGGAGATTTATCTGTCTCAACCAGAAGGATTCAAAGAAGCTGGCAAAGAGAATTGGGTATGCAGTCTGAAGAAATCTCTCTATGGCTTGAAGCAGTCACCTCGACAATGGTACAAGCGTTTCGACCGCTTTATGTTGGATCTGAAATACACTCGTTGCCAATACGATCATTGTGTATATTTCAGAAAACTTGCAAATGGATCTTTCATTTATTTGCTTTTATATGTAGATGATATGTTAATTGCATGTAAAAGCAAGGGGGAGATAGATCGCTTAAAAACTCAGTTAAGTAATGAGTTTGAAATGAAAGATCTAGGAGAAGCACGAAGAATATTGGGAATGGAGATCAGCAGAGATAGGGTGAAAGGTATAGTTCACCTTACTCAGAAACAGTATCTGAAGAGAATACTGCAACGATTCAACATCGACTCGAAGACGAAGCCGGTGAGTACTCCTATGGCCCCATATTTCAAGCTCAGTGCATTGCAGTCTCCTAAAACCGATGAAGAGCGAGACTACATGAAGAATGTACCATATGCAAGTGTTGTTGGAAGCTTAATGTATGCCATGGTGTGTACACGACCTGATATCTCCCAGGCCGTTAGCTTGGTTAGTCGCTATATGCATAATCCTGGAAAGGTTCATTGGCATGCGGCTAAGTGGATTCTACGGTATATTGCGGGGACCGTAGATGTTGGTTTGAGGTTTGAGAAGAGTGAAGATAGTCTAGTAACTAGATATGTTGACTCAGACTATGCAGGTGATCTTGACAAACGTCGATCGACAACTGGTTATGTGTTCACTATGGCTGGAGGACCAGTTAGTTGGCGATCAACTTTGCAGTCAACAATTGCACTATCATCAACTGAGGCTGAATACATGGCTGTAACAGAAGCCGTGAAAGAAGCTATTTGGTTACAGGGATTGGTAACAGATTTGGGCTTTGAGCAGCAAGAGGTTACCGTTTACTGTGACAGTCAGAGTGCAATTCATTTGGCCAAGAATCAAGTATATCACTCTCGAACAAAACATATAGATGTCAGATTTCACTTTGTACGTGAATTATTGGAAGAAGATGACATCAAACTTCAGAAGATTGGCACTGAAGATAATCCAGCAGATATGTTGACGAAGGTCGTCACAGGGATCAAGTTCCAACACTGTTTGGACTTGATCAGTATTGAACACTGCTGAGCACCCTCGGGTGCATTGGAGCGTATTCGATAGCAGAAGTCTCTCATGTCAAAGAATTTGGTGCATTCATTTGAAGAATGAATCAGTTTGTAAGCATCCTGGTATGGCACACTTGGGTGGAGGGGGTGATTGTTAAAATCAACCCAAGTGTAAGTGTGAGTGTGAAATGAGTTTGGGTTTGCAGCCACCAACTCATGCTCACCCACCACCACCCACCACCACCTACCATAGTTAGGCCACCCACCCTCTCCCAAGTCAGAAGAAGCTGCAACAGGTGGGCTGCTCTTCTCCTATAAATAGAAGAGAGCTCTGAAGATAAGATGCAGTGGGTAAAAGAGAGGAAGAGGAACGTGAGAGAGAGAAATAGAATTTTGTAGAGTGTTTTGTAAATCTCGTACAAATTCTATAAAAGAGGCTCCAGTGGACGTAAGCAATTTGCTGAACCACTTTAAAATTGTTTTGTGTGATTTTCGGACAGACCAGAGGCACAACAATTGGTATCAGAGCTCTCATGTCAAAGAATTTGGTGCATTCATTTGAAGAATGAATCAGTTTGTAAGCATCCTGGTATGGCACACTTGGGTGGAGGGGGTGATTGTTAAAATCAACCCAAGTGTAAGTGTGAGTGTGAAATGAGTTTGGGTTTGCAGCCACCAACTCATGCTCACCCACCACCACCCACCACCACCTACCATAGTTAGGCCACCCACCCTCTCCCAAGTCAGAAGAAGCTGCAACAGGTGGGCTGCTCTTCTCCTATAAATAGAAGAGAGCTCTGAAGATAAGATGCAGTGGGTAAAAGAGAGGAAGAGGAACGTGAGAGAGAGAAATAGAATTTTGTAGAGTGTTTTGTAAATCTCGTACAAATTCTATAAAAGAGGCTCCAGTGGACGTAAGCAATTTGCTGAACCACTTTAAAATTGTTTTGTGTGATTTTCGGACAGACCAGAGGCACAACAAGAACAATAGTTAACCTACCTGGAAAGGCAATATTAATGGTGATCAGAAACATGAACGAGCAGAACCAAGTACGCACGCACTTATTCATGGAGATAGCTCCGGTACAGCACGCAAACTGGGCTCCCAACCCAGCCCTTGAAATGGAACTTTTGCCTTCAAAAAAGGAGGTAATGTAAATGGCTTTCTCTATTGGGAATTTGGACCTCCCAAATTCACTTCCACTAGGATCTACCATTTGCAGGAATAACAAAAAAAATAGATAAATAATAACAACACAAGATTTTACGTGAAAACTCCTAAACATGAGAAAATACCACCAGACCTAGAGAAGAAAATTCACTATGTGAAAAATTGTTACAATCACACAATTTCTCTCCTCACCCCAAACACACCCACAAAGCTTTCCCCACTAGTAAAAATTTAACTCACACCTCTTCCCATTTTACAAAAATGGACAACAGAGAAATTTAACTAGAGTCAAAAGTTACTAGCTATTTTGACTGGTGCACTTAAACTAAGGAATCCAAGCCTCCTTATATAGGCTTACAAATGTGCTCTTTCTTCACTTCCCACCCATGTGGGACTTAAGTAGAGGAGCAAAAAAGTCCAACAATCTCCACCTTACAACTTTGATTGGTCCCACAGCCAAGCTCCACCTCAATGAAGATCTTCATAGCTTCCGCTATCATGCTTCACCATAAAAACATACCCACTCAGAATAAACAAATTCCAAGCATTTCACTTTGACCCATGTCAAAAAACAATCTTGTCAAAAAACAATCTTGTTAAAAATTATGGTGTAACTTTCACGTTTGGCTCTCCTAAAAGTTCATCAGCCATCGACATGAATTTCCATCACACACCCTGCATCAATGTCAAACCAATGCCTGTGTGCAAACTTGTGGACCCGCTAACATTAACACATTCTCTATCATGGCAACTTTGGGAATTAGCGACATGTCATGAGGATATACATGTCTCATTTTCCATGGAGAGAGACACAATATTAGCATCAATACCAGTATCTCCATTTATTGACTTGGAGCCACTTGCTGAACTTGCTCCTTATACTAGCCGTTTCACCAGTCGCTAGTTTCACTGCTGACTTCAGTAGTTGGTCTGCCCTTTAAAGCCTTGTGTAAACCAATTTCTCCACCTTAAATCTGATAGGATTTGAAGCCCTACTTCCTGACATTGTTTAGATGAATTTATTGTAGAAATGAATAGTACCTCGCTAAGTTAGTTCACAGGAAAGATTGGAGGGTCACAATAGACACACTTAAAATTTTCAATTTCCTAGACAGAACCTCCTTAGACTGTACGTATCCACACTACCACACCAAAACTCCACCCCACAAAAAGAACCTAGTGGCTCTGATACCAATTGTTAGAAATTTGGACCTCCCAAATTCACCTCCCCTAGGATCTACCATTTGCAGGAATAACAAGAAAAATAGAGAAATAATAACAACACAAGATTTTACGTGGAAACTCCTAAACAGGAGAAAAAACCACCAAACCCAGATAAGAAAATCCACTATGTGAAAAATTGTTACAATCACACAATTTCTCTCCTCACCCCAACACACACCCACAAAACTTTCCCCACTAGCAAAACTTTAACTCACACTTCTTCCCATTTTACAAAAATGGACAACAAAGAAATTTAACTAAAATCAAAAGTTACTAGCTAAGCATTTGACTATGCACTTAAACTAAGGAACCCAAGCCTCCTTATATAAGCTTGCAAATGTGCTCCTCCTTGACTTCCCACCCATGTGGGACTTAAGTAAAGGAGCAAAAAAGTCTAACATTATCCTCAATCTAATACCTTTTCTCAATGAAAGTCTCAACCACCTTTCCTCAAAGGCATAGAAGTATTTTGCACAATGGGTACCCTCCCCCATGCATCATCCATGGCGATCTTCCAATCCCACTCGTCCCGATCATCGTCCGCTCCAATGGTTTCTTCAACTTTGGCAATATCCTTAGAGAGTTTATGTTTCAGTTTATGTACTGTTAGAGTTGCCACAGCAAGCAGCCACCTCAGACAAATGCTCCAGCTCAACAAAGATACCGCAGCTCAACAAAGATGCTTATGGAATGCAATGAGCTGTAATTCTGTTTTATACAGACTGTACAAATTAGTTAGGGATTCTTATTCTTTTATTTCTATATGCTTACTATAAATAGGTAGTGCAGTACACTGTAAACATTTGAATGGAATAGTACAAGCAACGTATCTTCTTTTACATTTTCTACATTTCACCTCTCTGTTTTCTCTATAAATGATCAAAGCTACCGAAATCAACATGGTATCAGAGCCAGGTTAAGATCTTGGGACCTGTGGGTTATGGGCCCACCATGATACTTTTCTTGAACCCTCTTCCACGGATGCCTTGTTAGAACCATGGCTTGAATGTAATGATATGGTTGTAACTTGGCTCCAAAATGCAATGTCCCTTGAAATCAAAAACAATGTTGTTTATGTGGATACTGCCCATGATTTATGGATTGAACTTGAGTAACATTTTGCCCAAAACAGTAGGCCACGCATATATGAATTAAAACAATCTATTCACAATCTCACCCAAGGTGATGATTCTGTCAGTCTTTACTTTTCCAAGTTAAAAGGTCTATTTGATGAACTTCTCGATTTTGAATTTATTCCATCATGTTCCTATGGTGCCATGAAACCTGTTCTTGAGAACCAACAATGAGATTGGATGATTAAATTCCCCATGGGGCTCAATGATTCATTCGGCAACATCAAAGCTCAGATTATTCTTCTCAAACCCACCCCATCTTTGAGTGAAGTTTATGCTCTCGTCCAATAAGAAGAGAAGCGTAAGCAGATCTCTAATCTTCCCAATCTCCATGACACCTTGGCCTTAGCTACCAAAATTCAATACCCAGCCAACCGATAAATCCCCAAACCTTTTTCCTCTCAACGTCGAGACAAACTGTTTTGTACTTTTTGCAAAGTCTCAGGTCACTCTTTGGAAAAGTGTTTCAAGGCCAATGCAAATCTTGAGAAACCCACATGTACACATTGTCATCTTGTTAGTCAAACTACAAAAAGGTGTTACAAATTGCATGGCTATCCCCCTGGCCATAAGCTTGCTACTCGATCTAAATGTTCTGACCCCTCTATTAATCAAATTAGTCTCTCTCACCAAGGACAGATCAATGAGAACTCTCAAGCTGGTCTAACTAAGGAGCAATATCAGCATCTCGTTGCTTTACTCCAGTCACAAGCTACACAGCCAGCAGTGAATCAGGTTCAGTCCACCAATCCATCTCCAGTCTGCCCTTCTCCTTCAACCATGTCTGGTATAGCTTCCTGCTTCTTGGTTTCTCATATAACATCTTCACATTCTATTCCTTGGATCATAGATACCAGTGCAACAGATCATATGATCTTCTGCACCTCCTTTTACACTTTCTCACCCACAAAAGTTGATTTTAAAGTCAGTTTTCCAAATGGCAATCACACCAATGTTACCCACAAGGGTATTGTTCAACTTAACTCTACCATCACTCTTAAAGATGTTCTATGCATCCCAACTTTTTAAATTCAATCTCCTCTCAGCCAAAAAATTAACTCAAGATCTTAATTCTTGCTTTGTTTTCTTTGCTAATGAGTGTTATGTGCAGGACCTTTCTTCTTGGAGCACGATTGGGAAGGGTGAGGTTGTCAATGGTCTTTATCACCTTCGGCTGACAGGAGTTCTTCCCACGGCTTTATCCTCCATTTTATCCAATTTACCTTTCAATAAAAAACCTGTTTCTACATCTGTTACTTCTCAGCAAAACATTCACAGCTTATGGCAGTGTAGACTCGGGCACTTGTCTGACTCCCGCCTATGTTTATTACAGAAAGATCTACCTCTTTTAACTTCCATAAATTCCATTGTTCCTTGTTCTACATGTCATTTTTCCAAACATCGCAGATTACCTTTTTCTCTTAGCAATAACTGTGCCTCAAAACCATTTGATCTCATTCATTGTGACATTTGGGGGCCTTGTTCCCAAATGGCATATGATGACTCAAAATATTTTTTTAACAATTATTGATGACTTTACCAGATCCACTTGGGTCTATTTAATGAAAAACAAATCCCAAACTCGACCTATACTTCAATTTTTTTGTTCATTAATTGAAACACAATTCCAAACTAAACTTAAAGCCATTTGATCTGATAATGGAAATGAATTTTCAATGACTAATTTTTTCATGCAAAAAGGAATTGTTCATCAAAAAACTTATGTCGAAAGCCCCCAACAAAATGGGGTTGTCGAACAAAAACATCAGCACATTTTAAATGTTGCCCCTGTCTAAAATTTCAATCCAGTGTTCCATTATCCTTTTGGAATGATTGTATTTTAACTGCTACCTATCTCATTAACAGAACACCATCCCCCATTTTGCAAAAAAAAAGTCCATATCAACTGCTCTTTCAAACCAAACCATCCTATCAACACTTGAGAACCTTCGATTGTCTTTGCTATGCATCCACTCTCAAACAAAACAAACATAAATTTGACTCTCGAGCACGACAATGCATTATGCTTGGATATCCATTCAGTATCAAATGCTACAAATTATTTGATTTAGTCAACCAATCCATTTTTTACTCTAGAGATGTCACCTTTTATAAAACCATTTTTCCTTATAAAACTACCCATTCCCCTACCCAATCCATCCCCACATCTCAGTTTCCATCTCTACATACCAATACCACCCAGTTTCCACCTTCATACTCTGACATTCCTTTAACATATTCACCATCCCAGCATTTCGACCCTCCAATGGCACCAGTTTCACCACAGCAAATAGCACATATCGACCCTCCAGCAGCTCCAACTCAACAACAACCATCATCACATCTCGACCCTCCAGCAGCACCAGTTCAACAACAACCATTGTCACATATCGACCCTTCCACAACATCAACTTCACCTCAGCTGTCATCACCCATTGATTCTCCCACAGAACCTTTCCCATCACAGCAAGCTTCTCTTTCCTTTCACCATTACCTATTTCCTCTATTTACCTCAAACACAAGTCCCTCCCCGCAGATCCACAAGACCAAAAAAATCCCTTGCTTACCTCAAGGACTATTCCTGTCAACACGTCATTGCACCCACTTCTTCCCATTCAAGCTCAGAGACCAAAGGTAATTCACTAACTACTCTTTTATATCCCAAACATGTTGCTTTTGCCATTTCTATACTTCATCACACTAAACCTTCTACTTATGCACAAGCTATAAAAAGCTTAGACTGGCGTATTGCAATGGACAATGAGATAGCTGCCTTAGAATTGAACAAAACTTGGGATGTTATTGATCTACCTATTGGCAAAAAGACTATTGGTTCAAAATGGGTTTACAAAATTAAATACAATTCAAATGGCAAGATTGAAAGGCACAAAACCCGTTTAGTTGCCAAGGGTTATACCCAAGAGGAGGGTCTCAATTACCATGAAACTTTTTCACCAGTAGCAAAACTTGTCACCATAAAGACTTTACTAGCCGTGGCTGCCATCAAAGGGTGGAAACTTCATCAATTTGATGTTCATAATTCTTTTTTGCATGGAGACTTGGAGGAAGAAGTCTACATGAAAATACCCTCTGGATACTCAGTTCAAGGAAATAACAAAGTTTGCAAATTAAACAAGAGCTCGTATGGTCTCAAACAGGCCTCTCGGCAATGGTATGCTAAATTTTCTTCCTCATTGTTACAATTTGGATTTACTCAGTCAAGAGCTTATTACAGTCTCTTTACTAAAGGTAGTGGTTCATTCTTTCTAGCTCTACTTGTGTATGTTGACGATATTGTTGTAGCTTCCAATGATCTCCATGGTATTTCAGCTCTCAAGACCTTCCTAGAATCAAAATTCAAGATCAAAGATCTTGGTACACTTAAATGCTTTCTCTGTTTGGAGGTGGCTCGCAACTCATCTGGAATTCAATTATGCCAAAGGAAATATTGCCTAGACAAACTTGATGATGCTGGCTTAACTGGTTGTAAGCCTAGCTTCATTCCCATGGACCCGAAACTCAAACTCACTAAGGATGAAGGCCAACTGCTACCTGATCTTTCATTTTTTGTTAACTTACTCAGTCAATACATGAATGTTCCTCGGCTTCCACATCTTCAAGCAATTT
This sequence comes from Carya illinoinensis, assembly GCF_018687715.1. Taxonomy (NCBI): domain Eukaryota; kingdom Viridiplantae; phylum Streptophyta; class Magnoliopsida; order Fagales; family Juglandaceae; genus Carya; species Carya illinoinensis. The sequence goes on from NC_056757.1 coordinate 23,755,672, forward strand.
ACAAGGTGTTGAATTATGTCAAAAAATCTCCTGGCCAAGGCTTATTATTCCCTACCTCATCTTCTTGTCAATTAATCTCTTATTGTGATTCCGATTGGGCATCATGCCCAGATACAAGAAATCCACTACTGGCTACTGTGTGTTCCTTGGGCAGTCCCTCATTTCGTGGAAATGCAAAAGGCAAACCACCATTTCTCATAGTTCAGCTGAGGTTGAGTACCGTTCTATGGCTGCTACTTCTTGTGAGCTTGTCTAGTTAAAGTACTTACTTGATGATCTCATGGTTCCTCATCCTCAACCAGCCTTACTCCACTGTGATAGCAAGTCTGCTCTACACATTGCCTCCAATCCAGTTTTTCACAAAAGGACCAAGCACATCAAATTAGATTGTCATCTAATTCGGGACAAAATTCAAGAGGGCATCATCTCAATTGCCTACACACCCTCTTCTTGCCAGTTAGTCGATATCCTCACAAAAGCTCTCTATTCTCCATTGTTCTATTCATTATTAAGCAAGATGGGAGTTATTGACATACACTCTCCATCTTGTGGGGGGATGTTAGAGTTGCCACAGCAAGCAACCACCTCAGACGAATGCTCCAACTCAACAAAGATACCGCAGCTCAACAATTAGTTACCATGAGATTCCAAATTTATTTATGTATTCTTTTAAATAATAAGGATTTTTTAGCATTACCTTTATTATTAAAAGAAATACAACTGGACATCTAATAATATAGGTAAAACCTATTAATTGTAAATTAGCCCAAAGGCCTATCAATATGTATAAAGCTTGAAATTAAGCCCAAAGTCAAAACATGCCTTTGAAATCCATCAAAGACTCATTCATCAAGCCACAAATGTTTGAACAAAAGACCACAAAAATCATGGACTAAATGGAAACATTGTTCTAATACACATGAAAAGACTACTGTTATCAAAATTTTATTTTTCTGAAAAAAATGCACTCTAAATCATGACTCAGCTACTCTCTTATGACACAAATTATGACAAAATCTATTGATCATGCCAAGAGAATAAAACGAGAAATAAAACTAGATTTCTGAAGCCCACTATATGAACAAAATTGAAATGCTAATAATTCAAATACAAAGCTGAAAGGTATATGGCTCTGATACCAACTGTGAAACTCTTTCAAAAGAATAAAGAAATCCATAGAACTGAACAACCTACAAAAGAGAGTAGAAATTTTCTATAGGGAATGGACTTCTAGTCTTTTGCCTTTGAACTTTTTTTGGTGAGCCTAATGGAAAATACAAGCCCCTTTATATAGGCAAAACTAGGGACCCTTACTTATTACTCTTACAACTTTTAGGCTACCCTCATTATAGCAAGAGTTAACCACTTTATTTCATCCATCAAAAAATAGTAAGAATTAACCAATTTATTTATTAAGGGCAATTACCTATGCTTGATAGATGAAGTGTATCATCTTAGATGAAGTAAACCACCTTAGGAAAGACAAATGGTTTTCAAGGGAAACCAAAAGTCTAACATACTGCTTCTCACACAAATCTACCGCTTCTCGCCCAAATTCTAGGAATACTCATCTCTTCTAGCTGATTTTGCATTGGTCTACGTCCTCGAGGTAATCTAGTACTTTTAAGGTCGCATCTGTCAATTGAACCTCATCATTAGACCTGGGTCCTCCTACATCACTTGTATAATTTCATATTTATTCTTTTTCATAACGATCATATATAATTGTAGTTTTAAATCACTAGTGTGGTTTTTATAATCTGAGGCTATGTACCCTACAAAAAAGGAAAGTTGTTGCCTTGAGTGAATGATCGATTTTATTCTTACAAAGTGGAATACAATGAACAAACATCACCTATCAAGATTTACCGATAACTTGTAAGAATTTAAATGAACAATACCACTTGAAATGTTATTCAAATTGGCTTGGTCAAATTTGAGTTTTGCTTGAACCCTTTATTAAATGAGCAGTTCAATATGAATAAAATTAGATCGATTATTAAATGATATAACTTGTATAAAAGGATGAGAGAAAATTATGTTCTCAGTTTAATTTTATATGTGTAGCTTCAATTTTTAAGTACTAAAAAACAATTGATTTGTCAAAAATTATAGCTCTTATATAAATAAATTGAATAATTATATTTGAATGTCTTTATAACACCATACACCTGCATCCACGTGGCATCATGCATAATTTGATTTAGAAAGTAAATTTTAAAATTTCAATCTTATAAATCATATTATATCATGTAAATAGTGTGTGATGTAAGGACTTTCAAATAGCACTACTGAAATAAATTAGTTGTTAGTGATATGTAACTTATGATAAACTCTGAATAAAAATTAAACAAGCCACTACTCATGCATTCTCCTAATAAGACCATGAAGTCACTTCCTATTCCCACTACATTGTTTTGAGATAAATGGCAAATAACCCTATGTGCTTTACTCAGTTCGAAATTCAACCTTCATGCAAAATTTGTTAGGATTAACATCCCGTGCTATCACAAGCTTAGAATTAAGCACCCCCATCACAAATTTTGTCCATCATATTCAACAGAAGACATGTGTCACTCTCTAGTGCCGCCGCGTCTTGAAGTTATTTTTCTTACTTAAGAAAATTCCAAATAAAATTAAAATTCATATTATAATAGTAAAAAGTTAAAAAAATACAAAAACAAAAAAAATTATTAAAAAAGAGTGGTAGAGACTCCCCCTGCTAGCGACTATGGGTGGCCAAATCTAGCCAATCCATGGTGGTCCAAATGTCGGCCACTAGGTGGGTGGTGAAGAAAGGGCCTTGCCACTAGTTGCTGGAAAAGGGTCACCAAGTGGTGCCCCCTTCTTCACCACACACGTGAAGAAGGGGCCACACATGTGGTGGTCCGATTCGGTCACCTATGTGGCGACTGACAATTAGACCACCATGGGGTAGCCAAATCCAGTAGCACATGGTGGCCAGATTTGTCCATCCATGGTGACACGTGTCACTATCTGTCCAATTTTTTTTTTAATATTGTAATTTATATTTGATTTTTTTTAATAAGAAAAATATTTCAACACGTGGCAACTCTAGAAATTTATGGTGGGCAACCACGAAGCTTGCCTATGGTTCTCTTGAGTGGCAAGCAAGGGTGCCACTATGTCAAGCACCGGGCGAGCATGGAGCTTGCCCCTAGTTGTCCATGGTAGGGTGGGCAGTGGGCCACCACATCCGGCCCGTCCAAGATATATATATTGAAAAATAAGTTTTCTTTAATAAAACAACATCATTTTATTATAGTGTTTGGTTTTAAAATCCTGTCCCACCTAGCCAATCGTTCGTTGCAGTCTCTCTCATCCTCTTGTCGTCACCCCCAGTCGGTATCTCTTTGTTTCTCTCTAGGTTGGTTTTGGTTTGGCTCACCATGGGTGGGTAGTGGGCAAACGGTCGCAGATGCCAATCGCCCTTGGAATTTTGACGGGGCCGGGCCCAACTCTCCCCCCCCCCAACCCATGTGGGGACTAGGTGGGGCCATCAACCACCCTTCCGGTGGGTGTAGGCAGCACCCCTATTCCATGGTCATGGTCTAGAGTGCCCCCCAAGGAAAGCTATGTTGAGGAAGTTAGAAGCTTGCCCACTAGTTATCTATGACTAAGGGTAGAGCTTGCATCCACAGCAAGCTCTATCTGCATCAATGGAGCTCAAGTTCACCATGGGTGCATCCTTGCCATGTTATTTCACCAACTTGTCATGGTCTAGACTAAATAAGCTCATGGTGGTGGTGCAAGCAAGGCGACTAGTCATGGTGGTGACACTATGAGCAAGCTTAATGCTTCAGTGGCCAATTTTGTGGGTGGCAGGTTCACACTCATGCTCACCATGTGAGGTCCCGAGGTGTGCTGTTGATGGCAGTCTCATGAAAGCGATGCCAACCCGATGTGCTCTCTATTTTCAGGAAGCTCACCGCGGTCAATCGCTGTGAAGCATGGTCATGAGTGGGTGTCACTACAAGCTCATGTTGGGGTGCTCAAACCGCAACTTACGACATTGAGCTTGTGTTCGCCATTCATGGCAAGCTTAACTCGTTGTCTTTGATGGGAAGTGCGCCATGTAGTCGAGCTCAACCCATTGAGAGGAGCTCACCTTATAGCTCCATTAGTGACGACCTTGTAGCACGCCGGGTGAGGAGGGGTGCACTAGCCAAGGATGTTGCTCCGTAGCAATGGTGGGTAATGGTGCCCATCATTTGAAGCGTCGATGGCGAGCTTAATGCCCACACCCATTAGTGCCCACCACGTTAAACATCAGTCCTCAGCAATGGCGGGCAATGGTTGCCACCATTTGAAATGTTGTAGGCAAGTTTACAGCTGGCCTGTTGGTCCTCATCCATGGCGACCAATGGGCCAAGCACGAAGCTCACCTATTGGTCCTTAGGATGGCAGTCCTCGACCAGAGGCGCAAACCAATGCACTCTATTTTTGGAGTCAGACTTGTCCGCATGGACATAATATGCATGCTCTTCCCGCCTGCTTGTATAGTGTTTTGTAGACATCTGTGAGTAGGCTTTTTGCTTGCCCATGTCTTTGCAACTGTGGGTAAAGTTTGCCCCCTGGGCTCAATCTTGTGCACACGGCGTGCATGCCCCATATGATGCACGTTAACACGTGAAGACGTGCGCGCGGGCTTCTTGCCCGCCCATGTCTCTTGCAACAATGGACGGCCCACGGGGGCCATCAATATTGAGTCTAAAGTACGTAATGAATGGAAAACACTATGGCCACCGCTGGTGGCTCCCGCTGGGGGCCACCGCTGGCCCAAAATTTTTTTTTTTTTAATTTTTTCTTTTTCTTAATGATTAAGAAATTTTTTTTTAATATTATTATAATTTTTTTATATTTTTTTAAAATGTTTAAAACTATTAAAAAATGATTTGAAAAAAAAAATAAAAAAAACAAAAATTTTTTTTTGCTTAACCGTGGCTCCCAGCGGGAGCCACCAACGGTGAGTGTAGCAGCGTCCATAATGAATATGGATTTTTGAGAAAATGATGATCTTTGTAGATATATTCTCGGTGGTTTTGCTAGACAGCTTCATTCTTTATAGCCCAGTCCAGCTTTTGCCGCTCGTATCTTCCTCGGAGTGCAGTGGCTCCTTTGCATTGGAATAATTTTCATTGGGCCGTGCAAGGTTCTGTTTTAGAGAACGACAACGGGCAATCCCACATATATCACCCAACTGTTAGTGCATTTTTGGACTATGGTGGAACGGTATGGTTGGATAACCCTCTTCTCCCAATAATGTGGCGGTGCTTGGTGGTGGGCATCTATGGCTTGCATAATATAAATAAATGGCGGAAAATAAAGGAGACAAAATTCATTGTAAATTGAGTTAAATACAAGCTCTCTGCTCTTCTCTATGCTACAATCACTCCTGTAGAGATGGCAAGGAAAAGTGGTAAAAAGATTTAATGCTTCAAACCCCCACCCCCCCGCGGGTTTCAAGTCAATTGTCTTCCTTTGTGTCCCTCCTCCCCTTAGCCTTATATCCCTCCTAGTTTCATATCTAATAAGTCATAAAATGAATGAGAGAGAGAGAGAGAGAGAGAGAGAGAGAGAGAGAGATGGCACACTTTGCAAATAACTCTTTTAGCCTTTAAATAACAACTGTACAAATTGTAAGGAAGGTCAAAAGGCTGTTCTTATAAATTAAAAAAAATGACATTTATTGGCAGCTGTATGCGCTATTAACCCATTTGGCTGATGTTCTGCTGATCCATCATCCTTTGGTCGTCAAATTCAAGCATTCTTTTCCAATAAAACTCGTCATCAGAAGGAATGAATCAAGGATGTTACGCTGGGTGCACATTTTCTTGAAGCTCCCTCCCATAATTTATGTAGTCTCAATACATGGCTCAGCAGTGAAAAAGACGCTTGAACCTCTATACCGAACCAAACATGTCAGCGTAGTAAGAAAATGGAATTGCCGATGCAATCCAAGATCATGCAACTGCATCAGCCTGTCTCCTAGTCAGTCGAGCATATAAGCCATCTTTGAGGAGAAGCTCCCTGTGACTGCCCATCTGTGCATTTGAATACAAGTTACTTCACAGCTTACACTTCAAATAGGATCGACAATGGGTGGAGAAGACATTCCAATCACAATTTCTCATCTCATAGTAAAGCCATGCAGTTCTACCAATCAAGAAAAAAAAAACAGCCATGCAGATCCAATGTGTTGATACTTAAAACGCCCCTTTTTACAACCAACTTGTTAGAATGTAACATGAGGGGCAAAGCTATTTTATGTCTTATTTCCATTGTATCATCGGAAATTGTAGGACCGAGTAGCAAAAATTATCAGCCAGATTGGCCAGTGATATCATATCGTGCTCAAGCACCATGATTGAGAAATCAATTCCAAAACGGTTTTTGAGTAGAGGTGGAAATTGATTCTTGGATGCCTGAGACCCCAAGCCAAACCGAGCAACTTTGATCATTCAGTCGGTCCCTGCCAAATTTGGTTTGGTTTTTGAGTTAGGGGTTGTGCCACCCAACCCAACCAGAACCAAACTTTGTACTTTAATATCTTAATTATGTACATGCACTTAATATGATACACCATTGCAACATAAAGTTCTAGATGCACCACAATTACCGACCCTTACATTTTTCTCTCTCCAACTCATCTATATTTTTAAGTGCAATGAGAACCATTAGAATCAAACCAAACCAATATGAAGAAAATTAAACCAGTATTAACAAATATCTTAACAGCCTTTCAAAATCAAAGGATGGACAAAACCTTGGGAATTCAAAATAAATGGAGAGAGAGCCAACCTCAACAACTTGACCAGCATCCATAACCACAATACGGTCAGCAGCTTGAATTGTAGAAAGCCTGTATAGAGTGGGAAATCAATTTTAAGACATTGAAATTGGAATTTTACTGATATGACTTGGATACATTTCATTGAACCCTCTATCAATCAAAAACTTCATATCACAACTACAACATTCAAAATGAGGAGCTTAGAGAACCTACCTGTGTGCTATAACTATGACACTTCTCCTCGTCGCCAAGTCACTTCTGATAGCACGAAGAACACCCTAGACGTAATGGCAAATAACAGATCAATATATTTCTCTTATTCTGCATTTGAGAGGAAAAGCAATAATGCAGTACGTGTACATGTGTTGATGCAGGTTATGGCTAAATGCAGCTACCTTGACATTGTGTTCACTCTCTGCATCTAGCGCACTAGTGGCTTCATCAAGGATCAATACAGTTGGGTCCCTAAGAATGGCCCGAGCAATGGCTATTCGCTGCTTTTGTCCCCCACTTAGCAAATCATCATCAACAAGTGTTTGGTAACCATGTGGCAGGGATGATATGAAGTCATGAGCATATGCCTGCTTAGCGGCCCATTCAACATCCTTCTGCTTTATATCTCTTGTGCATCCATATCTGATGTTTGAGCTGATATCCATGCGGAAAAGTCTGGGTTCCTGTTCAAATTTTATCTAAGATGAAAACAACTAATATATGAACTGAATCTATCTATGCTCTAAGCGAATCAAGAACCTGTCCCACGAATCCAATTCTTTCCCTCCACCACATGACATCCAACTCTTTTAGAGAGAAGCCATCTATCAAAATCTGCATTAAATTAAAAATTATAAAGGGAAGATTTGATGAATGGGCACCCAGATACCAATTATTATACTTCAGCAAGAAAAAGAAATAGCATCACTGGCTATCAACCATTTTATACTAAACCCAAAAGAGGAAGGACATTGATCAAAATCCAAAATTCAAAGCATCATCTACTAATGGACATCCACACCAAGGTACTTCAATTTAAGTAGCAAGAAAGAAATAATGAAATGGGTTGCCATAATTGCAACAAAAGGCATTCAAAGCTTTTTATAAGAAAAGGTCAAAAAAACATATGGTGAAATTACATCTTGCACCCCTGAATTACCATTTTTCAATAGATAAGTGTTACATCTACATAAAGACCTTACAAAAGCAAACTTACAAATTAATGTGGATCAATGTGAGACATCATATCTACTTTAAAAAAAAAAAAAATAGCTTTACGATCTGGCATACCACATCAAGTCACATCAATTTGTAAGTTTACTTCAGTAGGATTTCTTTGAAGACCAAGCACTTCTCTTTTCAATGACCCCAAACTACCCAAAATGGTAATTGACAAGCCATCAAATTTAGCATTTTACACCCTCAATTAAAATTTGACTATGATGTTCTACCACATGTCTTATTTTTCATCAATCCTAACAATCAAACCTTAACCAATAATATAAATTGCTAACTTTTGGTAGTATAGAGTTTCTATTGCTAATTTTGGTACACTTTCTAGTGTGAACTGTAAAAAACAGTATTCAAGGGTGTAAAAAGCAGTTTCACCAAAATATTTTAATAGAAATCCTTTGATGAATGTCAAACAACACAATGTTCAGATGAAACAACCAAACACAAATACATACCAGATAGAACAATTTTGAAACTAGATCTTTTGTTGCTGAGGTTGGTTGCTAGAATTTCATATGCAATGACTTAGTTGAGGAGCTAAAGATGATAAGTTTATGGTCATGGTATTTACCTTTCCTTGTTTATAACCTTTTTCCTTTTAACTAAAAGAAACTGTTTAAACATGAGTCCAGTTTAAACCAAGACTAGAGAAATTACCTGACCATTTGTGGGCTCATAAAGACGAAGTAAAAGATTCACCAATGTGCTTTTTCCACTGCCACTAAGACCAACCTAAGCAATATCAGAACAATAGTTTATTTCTAATTTCATTGTTGGATTCAAGAAATCAAATAAAGTAAAATAGAAATACTTTCTTACAATTGCAACCACTTCATTAGGATGCACTGAAATGCTTACATGTTGTAGCACGGGTACCTGTTCACACTTCCAACAATTAGTTCTTTCCGCAGTAGCTAAACCAGTATAAGCTAGCCAAATCAAAGGAAGAAGCAAGCATCAGATATACCAGTGAACAAATCTAGCAGCATGGATTTTAAGCACCAACAAAATAACAAATTATAGAATAATTGAAATGCCTTGTTATCTGCTAAATAATTGATATAGTCCTCTCTCTTGGTTATAATATGCTTGTGATACAACCAATTCGATTGGAGTGCTTCCTGCACCATAGGACAGGGAAGACCTCTGTGGGCAAGTATTCATTTCTAGTATCATTCACACTAAAAGAGGTGGTAGAACATTAGAGATGTTACCAAAACAGGGGTGTCAAAGATCATGAGCCATATGGAATATTTGTAAATTGTAGTGGGAAACATACCGTTGGCCTCGAAGAATAATGAAAAGAAACATTTTCAAATTCAATATGTCCCAATAGATTTTGCAACTTCAATCCTGCAAAATCGAAAGATTAACGATCGATATTTTAACTAAGGAAAATAGAAAATTTGAATGTGAAGAAATGTCTGTTACATCTGCTGAATGTTTTAAATTTAAAAACCCACAGTCCAACCCACTCTTTAAATTGTTGATATTAAAAATTTGACCCCTCTTTACTTTTATGCACAATTTACTATTACCAAGACATTATGCACTCCCTCTTATCTCACTAGATAATCATACTAAGAGGAAGGAATTTCAATTACCAATATATTACACACTCCCACTATTTCACCATATAATCTTACTAAAGAAAAAGGGATTTCAACCATAATTTCTATAGACTTGAAAAATAGTAAACTGTAACTATGGTGTGGTTTGGATAGTGAGTGAGATGAGATGGCTTTGGATGAAAGTTGAAAGTTGAATAAAATATTGTTAGAATATTATTTTTTAATATTATTATTGTTTGGGGATTTGAAAAAGTTGAATTGTTATTATATTTTGTGTGGGAATTTGTGAAAGTTGTAATGATGAGATGACATGACATGACATGAAGCTTTCACTATCCAAACGGGGCCTATAGATCACTTGTTTTTTTTATGATGGGGGAGACTAGCATAGCAACCCACTGCCATGCCCTCCCACTTAAATGGTAGTTTATCCCAGGGGGAATGGAACCTATGACATGGGGCTCATGCAAACAAGTTTGTATTTACCAATTGGGCTACCCACGGGGGTGGGTACTGTAACTATGGATCATCTTACAGGTTTAAGTAATATGCTTGTAAGTGCAGGTTATGGGTGCCTCAAACATCTCATTATACCTATGCATCAAGTCCAAATGACGCTAAACGTTTTCTGTTTAGTTACAATTACATGTTTGAGAAAAAAACTGATGTTGTTCATTCCACTAGGCTAATTAGGGAAACGCAGCTTGTAGAACAAAATGATGATTCAGATTACAATTAATATGATTATAATGTTCGAATCACACATTACCTATATTTTAAGGTAGAAATTGTTCCTCAGTTACTTTTGACTATTGGTTATGAGTCTGATCAAAAACATGGTGGAAGGCACCCATACTGTTTGGAGGCCAAGGGGCATAGTGACAAACAACCCTGGCCACTATATATTGTCATACAAGCTGTTCTTAGGATATATTTATGAGTATGAGCTAATATATTAATACCCTAAAGTGGGAAAAATTTTTCAGAAATGAAAGAATAGGATTAGGCAAGGGGGCTCTGTGTGGCCAGTTCATGCATCAAATTGAGGATATCCAGGATAAGGCTCCAAGGGTATTCAACTTCATATGTGACACTAGCATTTATGTACATGAAGAACTTCATAAGACTCAATTTTATGACCAGGAAAGAATAGAACCGTTTTAGCTGGAAAAATGTATAATTTACGGCTAACAGAATCCATTCACCTAACTAGAAAATAGTCAAATGCCAATGTTGTTTCCATAGCAATCTTAAAGAACAGTTTCATCTGCACAACAACAGCACATATTTTTCCTCAATTTGAAAAGTCATGGCGATGTCAAAGCTAATGAAACAGATTTTAAGAATGCAAGGGCAGTTTAATACTGCAATCTCCTTAAAAATGCATCAATAACCAACCAGAGAAAGCATGGAAAAAGGACTAGTTCAACATGAAAGAATCTAATTATGTGAGGGCTTCCACTTAACTCCATAAAATGATTACCTTTTGATATGAATTGATCACTGGGTAAGAGATCCATCAATTGGAAGACTTTTTCACTAGCCCCAACAGATTGCATCAAAGATGATAAGTTGTCCCCCACCCACCATGTCGAATAAATTAGCCATTCACTGTATAATATAAACTTCGTAAGTTGCTCTGCTGTTATATGGCCAGCCAGAATAGATGTTCCTCCAAACAGCACAGCTATGATCTACAAAATTAAATTAGCCAATATAATAATTGAAGTCAATAATCACTAGAACTTAAAACATGTAGATGATAAATCTTTCATGTTATACATCTGAGTATAGAAATAGGTATTTAAAATCCAAATTTCATCCACAAAGGCAGATTACACATGCTTCACTTGAAGGCCAACTGAGTGCAACTGGAAATAAATTCTCGGATCAAAGAAACAGCTTTCTTAAAACAAAATTTTTTTTATAAGTAGCTTTCTTAAAACACAATTAGAGATGAAAAAAACAAAAACCCATTGAGCTGAAACATATTAAGCTAGTATATACTAAAAGATGCTAAATCTAGACTCTCTCTCTCTCTCCGTTCACATGCAAAACTTTGGATGCCGGGACAGCTCAACGCTTGACGGCGCCTGAGTTGCAATGGTGAAACATATGGCTGTGTCTAAAGAGCTAGTGGTAGAGTCTAAAAGGATTGTGCTTCTGAAAGAGGGAGGTAACTTTCGTATCTCTGAACAGGGATGGAAGGAAAAATATGAGATGTTGGTTTGCCGCAACACAGCCCTGTGGTTTGTGAGTGTATTGGAGGAATGCTTGAGAGGGGGGAGAAAGGAGGTATACTCGGTGATAAGGGAGGGCTATAGAAGTTTTGTTGCTCAACGGTGTGCAAATAATCGAGGGTGTTATTTATCGGTAGCAGAGTATGGGCAGGTGGGAAGAAAGTCCTTTCTCTGTTTCCCTGAAGGTGCAGGTGGCTGGGGCTAGAGAAGACTCAAGGAGCTCACGGTGGAGTTGACTCAGAACAGGGAGCAAGTCGGTCAAATTTCCGAGGTTCAACACCTCATGGGTGCAAACAATCCTTTGGGGACACACCCCCTGGTGAAAAGCCAGCGATTTAACCAGTTACGTGTAGGGAAACTTCCGAGGGGGGGTGCACAGGACCGAGGTTTATTCTGCAGGGGTGGGTCCAAAGGGCCCTGCCTTGGAGAGGTTCCCCGACATCAAAAAAAAAAATTTTCCGGGGCTCATACGAGTAGAAGAGACAAAGAGGGGAGACCACCTAATCTTTCGTACGCCAAGGCTCTCACGGCGATGAGACAGAGTCACGGTGAGTTCAAGCCATGCGCAAGTTGCGCTGGCGGGGTGGTGCTTCGAGCCCCTCAACCTGCACGGGGTTCAGGGTTCAGCAAGCCTAAGGTGGGGCAGGAGACATGGGTGAGCAGCAGGTGCCTGTTGGAGCTGCACGGACAACTTAGGAAAGTGCAGAAGGAACTAGAGGAGCTCAGAGTTTATGTCGGGCTGAGAAAGGAAAATTGCGGGAAAGGGGAGGAAGAAATACCCGTATGGATCACGGGCCCTGGGCCTAATCTCTTGAGTGGGTCGAAAGGGGTTAAGGAGCTTGGGCTCCAACCCATCTGCACTCAGGTTGCCCCAGAGAAGGCCTTTTATACGGTCGACGCCCAGCCCAAATCAGGCTTTACAACCTCTTTGTGTGGAGGCACGGGAACTGGGCCTGGGCCGGCCCAGCCCAGCCCAGCACTGCCTCACGTAACACAGCAGGCTCGTCCTCGAGCCCGTGGAGCCATTCGAAGGACCCGATAGCCAGTATCAGAACTTCGCCACCTCCCATGGTCGTGCCATGCTCGCCGGTGACAGACTGGGCAGCGGCAACTCCACAGACGTCACCGATGGCGGTAGCAGGTAACTCCGACGACGGGCCGATGGCCATGTTTGCATAGGAATCAATGCCGAAACAACTTTAGTCAACGCCAGTGCATCTGGATGACTCTTTCCCGCCAGTTGGAGGTCAGACAACGCCGGTGAATCTTTCTGTCAAACCAGAGAATGAACCTGAGGTGGAGGAAGAGGAGGAGGAGGGTCCCGATGGGTTGATGCAGTCGAAGGGGGATTTTGCTCTCTCGGACGTATGTGATCAACTGGGTTTGGATGACATCCTTCTAGAAGGAGATTTCCATGAAAATCAGCTGAATAGATTGGAGGAGCCCACCCCATTGAATTTCTGTCTCCCTCCTCAATCTCATGTCTCGAATTGGGTTTTTCATAAGGTGAAAGAAATACAGAAATTTGTGGAAATGGAATGTGATTGATATAAGGAACATTTCTTGGCTTTATTCACGGCAATTGAAGCAGGGCACAAACAAAAATATAAGGGAGATTCAAAAAAGCATCGGGAACTCATAAGACTAACTTGGTCGATGAATATGGAGGGTAGTGCGAGTAGGGGAAGGGTGAAAGGGAAGGGGCAGGTTGTTCCTCAATGAAATCAAAGATTGTATCGTGGAACGTCCGTGGGCTTAACATGGTAGATAAGCACCTGTGGATTAGAAACATGATTCGGGAATGGAAGGCGGATATCGTCTGTTTGCAAGAAACCAAACTGAAATTTATTGATAGGGGAATTGTTAGAAGTTTATAGAGCGGGGTCCATGTAGATTGGGCTTTCTTGGCCTCTAATGGGGCTTCGGGAGGCATTGTGGTGATGTGGGATAGACGTGTGGTGGAAAGGGTCGAGCACTTTATTGGAAATTACACGGTGGCATGCTCATTTAAGAGTGTAGCCGATAACTTTTTGTGGACTTTTGCAGGTGTTTACGGAGCCAATTTAGACACTGATAGAAGCTTGTTATGGGATGAACTTGCTGGGATTCATAATTGGTGGGAACTTCCTTGGTGTATTGGGGGAGATTTTAATATTGTAAGATTTCCTAGTGAAACTTCGGGAAGTAGAAGATTACGGCCAGCAATGGAGGCTGTCTCGGAGTGTATCTTTGACTTGAACTTGGTGGACCTGCCCCTTGCCAGGGGTACAGCCACTTGGTCTGATAATCAGTCTTGGTCTCGAATAGACCGTTTCCTAATTTCACCAGAGTGGGAATGTCACTTCCCGGAGATGTGGCAAAAGCGTATGCCCCGTATTAGTTCGGATCATTGGCCTATTATGCTCGATTGTGGAGGAGTTCATAAGGGTCGTCGACCGTTCAAATTTGAGAATATGTGGCTGAAAGCAGAAGGGTTTGTGGATAAAATTCAACAGTGGTGGTCCTCTTACCAGTTTCAAGGTACCCCCAGTTTCATTTTTGCGGCAAAATTGAAAGCTCTCAAAAGAGACCTAAAAGCATGGAACTTAGAGTCATTCGGCAATGTAGGGGAAAATAAAAAAATGCAGTTGTTAGAAATTCAGGAGATCAAGAGACTCCAAGAGGTACAATAACTCACTCAGGCAAAACAAGAGAGGAAGGTGGAGCTGGTGGCAGAAGTTGAGAGGTTGATTTTACTAGAAGAGATGTTTTGGCGTCAAAAATCCATGGCATTGTGGTTGAGGGAAGGGGATCGGAGCACGAGTTTCTTCCACAGAATTGCAAACTCACATAGGAGAAACAATAATATTGAGGCTCTGAAAGTGGATGGTGAGGAGTGCAGAGATGAGCAGGTAATCTATAATCATGTTGTGGAATTCTATGAGAACTTACTAAAGGAACAGGTGGGATGGCGGCCCCCGTTGAATGGGTTGGTTTTCGACACTATCGGTTTGAATGATGTGTCACGCTTGGAAAGGGAGTTCGAGGAGAGAGAGGTTTATGAAGTTGTGAGGAAAATTGCTAGAGACAAGGCACTAGGACCGGATGGTTTCTCAATGGGTTTCTTTCAAAACTGTTGGGAAGTTATCAAGGATGACCTAATGAAGGTTTTCCAAGAGTTTTTCAGGGCTGGAAAGTTTGAAAAAAGTCTTAATACCACGTTCCTCACATTGATTCCTAAGAAGGTGGGGGCGACGGAGATTAAGGATTTTCTGCCAATCATTCTAGTAAATGGGGTGTATAAGATAATCTCCAAGGTGCTTGCAAATAGATTGAGCGAGGTGATGGGGAAGATTGTTACACAACCTCAAAATGCCTTCGTTAAAGGAAGACAGATTCTGGATGCAATGCTAATTGCCAATGAATGCCTGGACAGTCGATTGAAAGCTGGGAAAACAGGAATCATGTGCAAACTCGACATGGAAAAGGCATATGACCATGTCAACTGGGAGTTCCTCCTCCATTTACTTAGGAGATGTGGTTTTGGGGAGCAATGGAGGACCTGGATCCGTTGGTGCATATCGTCGGCAAAGTTCTATGTGTTATTAAACGGAGCCTCAATGGGTTTCTTCCAAAACTCACGTGGACTGAGACAAGGGGACCCGTTATCACCCTTGTTGTTCGTCATAGTAATGGAGGCTTTAAGCAGGATGTTGTCAGCACTGGTTTCAAACGGTTTTATAGAAGGCTTCCCGATTGGAAGCCCGGATAGGGGGATTATTAATATTTCTCATTTACTATTTGCAGATGACACTTTGCTTATGTGCGAAGTTGACCAAAGGCAAATGCGAGTTCTAAAGGCCTTACTCTTTTGCTTTGAGGCAGTATCTGGTTTGAAGGTAAATCTGGACAAATCATAATTGGTGCCAATTGGGCTAGTTCCAAATATTCGTCACTTGGCAAGAACTTTGGGCTGTAAGACAACCTCTCTCCCTATGACTTACTTGGGACTTCCATTGGGGAATGCTTCGAGGGCTCCCACGCTCTAGGATTTAGTGATTGAGAAAGTAGAGCGGTGATTGACGGGGTGGAAGAGAATGTATTTATCAAAAGGTGGAAGGATTACCTTGATAAAGAATACACTTTCCAACCTACCCACTTATTTTTTATCCCTTTTTCCAATACCAGCAAGTGTGGCAGCCAGTATTGAGAAGCTCCAACGAGATTTTTTGTGGGGGCGCCGGGGGGGGGGCCTTGGGGGATGGTGGTCTGGTGTTAGAAATCTAAGGGTATTCAATCGGGTCTTATTGGGCAAATGGTTATGGAGATTTGCCAGGGAACTAGACTCTTTATGGAGACTGGTAATTGAGAATAAATATGGTGGCTTATGGGGAGGTTGGTGCACTAGAGAAGTTAGAGGGGCCTATGGAGTAGGGTTGTGGAAACACATTAGAAGAGGCTGGGGGGTGTTTAATCGCTTTGTTAAGCTTCAGGTGGGCGAAGGATCCAAGATAAAATTCTAGAGAGACGTATGGTGTGGTGAGAGGGCATTAAAAGATCTGTATACTAACATTTTCCAGTTGGTAGGTGAAAAGGAAGTCTCAGTGGCAGATGCAATGGAGTTATCGGGAGGACTAACTACTTGGATCATTAATTTCAGTAGGGCAGCACAGGACTGGGAGATAAGTAGCATTGCAGATTTTTACAGTTTCATTTACTCCATAAGACCAAACAGCCAGCAAGAGGATGCTATGTGGTGGATTCCAGCAAGTAAAGGTATTTTCTCCGTTCAATCCTTCTATAAAGCTCTCACTCCAAAGCTTAATACCGAGTTCCCTTGGAGGAAGATATGGAGTCACAAGGCACCAACCAAAGCCTCGTTCTTTGTTTGGACAACCTCCTTGGGTAAGATCCTTACCATTGACAACTTGAAGAAAAGAGGGATCATTATCGCAGACTAGTGTTGCATGTGTAAAGGAGGAGGAGAGTCGGTTGATCATCTACTACTGCATTGTGAAATAGCAAGGTTTCTATGGTACGAGGTTTTCACTCGATTGGCGATGGCCTGGGTGATGCCTAAAACCGTGGAGACAATGTTGGCTAGCTGGCCAAGCATAGGAGGCAGACGACAATTCAAAGCTATGTGGAAGATGATCCCTATATGCATTATGTGGTGTTTGTGGAGAGAGCGTAATGAGTGGATTTTCGAAGACCAGGAAAGATCACTGGAGGAGCTCAAACTTTTATTTTTTAGAACTCTTTGTAGATGGGTCATAGCTTTAGATTTTAATGGTATGGCCTTTCAAGATTTTCTTGCCTCTAATGTGCCTACTTAGGTGGGGCATCAGAGTTGTAATTCAGGTTTTGCCTTTCTTTGATCAATAAAACCGTTTATTTATCAAAAAAAAAAAAAAGCTAGTATATACTATAACATAGGCTACTGATATACCTGTAAATAAAATATTAACTAAAGCCGAAATGTGTGGAAAGAAAGCAAAGACTCACATTTAAATCACACAAATTATTGGGTATCAATTGAAACTTTTCATCCGAGAACCAATGCTTAATGATTTTTTGGAGAAGGAACCAAGAACCATATTTTTTGAAAAGGGAAAGGATGCAAAATTGGTTATCCTTAGATACTGGAAATATTTGAATCTAAAAACCAATCAAAAAGCAAGACCTGAGTTGAGTGATAAAGAGTATTGAAGCTCAGATTCCAAAAACCATATGCAGCACTTTGTCTCAAGCTTATATCAGCTAATTTCCCCAGCCAATGCTTGTACCTATACCAGAGAGTCAGATAAAGTATCCATTAAAACAAGTTAATGGTACAACACATGCCTATTCCCATATGTTTACATTTTAATGCTACCCGAGGTGCACTTGCAGGAAACTCCTAACCGAGGGCCTGTGCACCCCAGGGATTAGTCAGGACTTTGTTCTCGGACGCCCGATGCCAATTAAAAAAAAAAAACATTTTAATGCAGTGGTACGGATTTTTTTTTTTTTAAAATGATTAGGACAAAATTATTTAATAATGGAAAGGGATGTGAAATCACTAACAGGCAAAGAAAGACACTATCTCTAGTAGCACATTATACCTTTCAACTTCATCTTTTTCTGTTCCATAAACACGAACAGTTCTCATCAAAGAGAAGGTCTCCTGAGCTACCTGTGTAGATAATGATGTATTAGTTTCCAACAGAAATCATTTTGTGAAACAGAATGATCAACAACAGATATAGATAAGGAGTCTTGTTCTACTTCATTTGCAGAAGCAGTACATTCTTGGATTAACTTAGCTGCCTTCTTCTGGTAGCTGTGAAAAAAACATACTCAAAGTCAACAAATTTTCTTTTTTGTGGGGGGTGGGGGAGAGAAAAAAAAATACAACAAATAAGAAGAGAAGAGGATTATAAGTATGGATGACTTAGAACTCCCATCCTATCATAAAACGGCATGCCATCAAAATTACTTGAGCATTAATTTTTAATGACATGGCATCCAATGATAGGATAAGAATAGCACGTATCAGTACTCTATGAAGTCTATTACTTGAAAACATTTTTTTATTGATCAACCAAAAACGATAGCATTCTATCATGCACCCATCAAACGGCCTCATTTAGACAACATTCATGTTAGATCAAAGTACTTTCATCAAGTCAAAATCAAATTTCATCCAGGGAAGAAAAAGGAATCACTTACCTGCCGTAAAGCAGCATAACAGCTGATAAAGTAGAGCAGATAATCAGCGTACACAAACCAAGTGGCCAAGATAGATATAGCAAGTAAATCAATGCACCCACTCCCTACCATAGAACAATGGAAAACACAAACTTAGGCCTCAACTGACAAGCAGACAGCACAAGGGAAAAAGCAGAAAGGCTCTAATTGATTAATAAACAAAGGAACCTGTAGGCCATTGCGTAATATCAGATTAAGATCATTTCCGATAACACGTGACACTTGCTGGCAATCGGCTCCAAGCCTACTGGTCAAATCACCAACTGTTTCGGAGTCAAAAAAGGATATATCCTACAACAGAGATACTGCCAAAATAAGTCAAAACTTTACACTGAATCTCTACAGATCTAGCTTGCTTGATAGTTGGACATAACAGCATGTTTCAGAACCTGCAGGAGAAGGGAAGAATATAATGTTTCCCTCATACGCTTGACCTGCAGAATGTTGTAAAAGATCCGTTCAGCACAGCATCAAGTCCTTATTAAAAGAATTAATGTTTGAACAAAAGCACTAAGTACTTCATTCACATCACCATATGCATGGCCCTGAAAGGCACCAACATATATGGATAATTTCATGGATAAAAAAAAAAAAAGACTATTTTATCTTAGGATTCACAAATCATAGCCCTATTACAGTAAACGAGTTTTCTAGAACCCACGGAGGCAATTTTGTATGATAGAACAAGATAGCCAGTCAATAAAATAACCGGAATTGCTATCAACTAGGCCCGATGGAACGTGGGACCGGGGGGGGGGGGGGGGGGGGGGGGGGGGGGGGTGGGGGAGGTCGGGTTAATGAGAGAGAGCTCACAAGGATCATATTTGCGATGCCGAAACAGCAACCTCGCAGACCACTGAAGTTCAAATAAACAGAGTATGGGGTCAGCAGCTCTGTCACATGTTCATCAAATGGCTAAAAAAGATTACAGGCATAGAGAGTAGTAAAGCATTTATTAAATTAAGCAGAAATTCAAACAACAACCATTAATACTGCTCATTATACAGCGTATACTCAAAAATGACAAAGGGTATTGTGACGCATTAAATCCTCAAATATGACTAGTAAAACCGATTATGGGAAAGGAAAAAGAAAAGTGCCATGCATTAACTTGAAAATTAGAGAAGAGTGAAGACCATACAAGATGTTGACCTGCATATTCCAGAAGTGAAACACAGCAGAACCAAGAGACGCACATTCCGATGAAACACCGCGACTTCACCACTCTGTGCCGAAAAGATTGATGCTGTCAAGTAATGTGGTACCGAAATCTCCGAAAGCTGAACCAAAAATTAATCTCACGAGATTAGTCCTAAAACAAACAAAACTTTATTTAAATAAAGTTTGGGACTAATTGTGCAACTATTAATATTAGCAATGTTTCCAAAGATCAGTAGAGCACGCACCGCCGCGATAATTAGGGCAGAGAATGCAGCGAAGATAACCCAACGGTCTTGAGCAACAAGCTGCCACATTCGTAGAAGAGCCCGGGAAACGGTCACCGGTTCAGCCAGCATTCTCACATGGGCATCTTCGTCGAAGCTCCACCAACTTCCACCGGGCAAGACCGACCGAATGAAGCCAATCCATCTCCGAAGCCTGTCGACTAGCTCGAGGTTTTCCTCCCCGTGGCGGTCGGGGGAAACTCGAGGAGCATTCTGGACGGAGAATCCGTTGATGGAAGCTGATTTTGGAGGAGGTAAAACAATGCGCCGTCTTGGAGAAGCTGAAGGTTTGGGAGCAGATAGGCAGAGTCTGATGTTGGCAATTAAATGGAGGCGTTTCCGGTGGTGAGTTGCGGAGGGAGGGGGTTTAGGGTGAATACTGCAAAGCAGGAGAGCAGCCATAGGTGGCTTGCACGAATACACAAAGGAAGAGAAGCGAAGCAAGGCAGGGTTGGAGAGAAGGAGAGAGGTGGGATATTTATATACGATAGAGGCTATGAGGTGGAGGAGCTTGTCAAATGTCTGGTGTTCTGTGTGTGGCGTAGGCCAAGAAGAAGAGGGGATTTGAGAAGGCACCCTTTCCCGAAATTTTTGGCGTGCAAGATTTTGCTTGGTCGCCTGTCCTTGGCTGACCAGTCTTTTCCCCCATAAACAAATGTAATTTCCCTCAAAAGCACACCTAAATTTTGTAGAGTTTCTGTTTTACTACACAGCTGGGGATTATTTGTTGTGTGATTTATTCAATTTAAAAAAATAAAACATTATGAGTTCCTTTTGATTAAGAGAGTATTTTATCATATTTTATTATTATAATTTTTTTTAATTTATTTATAAAATATAATAAATAATTTAATTTCTTCAAATCTTAAAATAATATTTTAACATTCTTTTATTCAACTTTTAACTATCGTCTATAACCATCTCCATCATCCCATAATCCAAACAAGTCCTAATTATTTTTAAAAATAATTGATATAGAACAATGAGTTAGATAGATAAAAAAAATTAAGATTTATAAATAATTATTTTCAATTTTAGAAGTTGACTCCATTTAAAGAAAAACGCATGTAATTGGAATTACCAAATTAACCTGGCAAAAATAAAAAATAAAAAGATTTTAGAGTAAGTCCTTTTTTCCGCTTCACAAATTAATATAGACACCATTATATAGTCATGTTTTTTTTTCCTCGCATATATTTTCTCTGGTTCATGCATAATACAGGGAACACCATCCAATTAATAAAAAAACATGGATGCCCTATTTTTATTATTTTTGTTTTTGTTCATTTTATATATAATATTGTTGCAATCAATTTGGGACAATCACTTTTCCTTTTCACAATATTTGCTAAGGTGACAAGATTCGTACTTTCAGGTTGCTTACTTAGGTGGGGGAACATTTTTGCTCTTCGAGGTGCTCTTCTAGAAGCGAGCACTTTTACTCTCCTCTAGTGCTTGCCTCAGTGGCAAGCTTTATTACTCTTTGTGGTGTGAACACTTTTACTCCCCGTGGTGATCGCCTAAGGGCGAGCACTTTGACTTTCTACAATTATCATCAAAGTAGCTAGTTTCATGCTCCCTCATCATGTTTGCTTGGGTTGGGGATCATTTTGCTTCCTCTAGGTTGCTCACCGAGATAACAAGCACTTTTGCTCCTGCATTGCTCTTATTGATGGTGGGCACTTTTGCTCTCTGTGATACTTGCCTAAAGGCGATCACTTTCATAAAACGAATCACTGTTTTGAAATCTGGTATTAGAAATAAGAAACTTCAAAGAAAAATTTTTAAGAAAAGTACACTATCATATTATTTTATAAAATGAAATTCTTTTGAGTAACTTGAGAAAAAGATATTTAAAGACTTGTGAAGCAAACAAAAAAGGTGGGAGACAAACCATAACATAGAAACAATAAAATCTAGAAGCATAATTGCAATGCATACCTCGGAATGTATATATAAGGATCTAGGTACCTCACATGGTGCAATCTTCATCGAGAGTATGATACTAGAGTTGGTAGTATCCTACTGGCAAAAGTGTTTCTACACAACTTATCTTATTTGTGTGAACCTCTACTGAGATAAGCCTCTCGGGCTTGCCGGTTAATCTTTCCTCACCTCATATAACAAGGACTTCTCGTGATTGTTCATTTGGATTCCTAGCAACCTCTCCTCGCCTACATGTATTTATTTCCAACAGTGTATATATATAAATATATATATAATTTTTTTCTCTTTTTCTTTTTCATTAGAATAAATGTAGGGAGCAGCCACTATTCTGCATAATCCGATGCACACCTAAATAATATGACTAATTTGTCCCTACAATAAAATGCACTTCTCTCAGATTTCACTCTCCCCCCGTGTTCCATCTGCACTCCACCCCCCCTCCACCCCCACCCACGCATCGTCTTCCCCACCTCCACCCCTCGTCGGCATCCTCTGTGACGCCCCCAAATTCCGTTTGGGATCGGACGGACATTTGAAGCGTCGAGACATGCAACACAAGGTTACCTGCCCCCGTTTATGACATATAAGATGCAATGTTCTTAACATGCATCTAACATTATGCAATATTCGCAGCGGATAATTTTTTTCTTTAGCAATACTATGCACCAAATTGAAAATATCCCAAATGCTTAAAACATACTTCATACATAAAGACCCATTAAGTAGATCACAACACTAGTCCAAAATGATTATGATCCAAAAAATACTAAAGATGCAACTCCATTGTACAAGTAGTAATTTACGTTAACTACTATATTAACATTGATGTCGCACCGTCGCTTAGTCAACTGTGTCTAGTTGATTAGCTCCTGATTCTCCTTCAGGTCCTGTAACAAGATCTACCATTCGGGGGGAATGGTAGTTGGGACTACCAAAGTGAGATTTGATTACAAATCTCAGTAAGTTAACAAAAAAACTTCCACACAAGCTAATGATGCATGCATGACAGTAAAAGCATAAATGCATAATCAAATTCATAAGTAATTAAAGCATAACTTGGCGTACAACATAGCATAATTGACATAACTTAAATTGAAACATGAAATGATCTTGACTTGACATGAACTTGATCTGAAACTTGACTTAACATGAAAAATACATACTCCACAGTTGTTGTGGCCCCATGTATTCTACGTGTAAATACATACTCCACAGTTGTTGTGACCCCATGTATTCTACACAAACTTGACTTAACATGAAAAATACATACTCCACAGTTGTTGTGGCCCCATGTATTCTACACAAACTTGACTTAACATGAAAAATACATACTCCACAGTTGTTGTGGCCCCATGTATTCTACGTGTAAATACATACTCCACAATTGTTGTGGCCCAATGTATTCTACACATCACAATGCAGTTAAATACATACTCCACAGTTGTTGTGGCCCCATGTATTCTACACAAACTGAATGTACTCAAGATAAAACGTGACTAGAATACGAAAGGACTGGAGCCCTGACGTAACATAACGTGATTTGAACATAACTTGAAATACATGACCAATTTAAGATAGAAACATTTCGTAACATGGCATAACATATAATAGACAACATATTTAACATGACATACTTGTAATGTACAGTAATACATGATAGAATATATTATATAACAGATAAAAATTGATGACAGAATAAATTCTGTATAATAGATTATTACGTGATAACTTGGCATGGCATGACATATATGATAACATACATACATACACTGTAGTTCCTTTACTTAGCACACATACACAGTAGACTGCTAGTAAGTTAAAAGCTAACTTACCTCGATCTCCGCGTTTCTTATAAAACTTCAAGTGCGACCACGAGGAACTGTAATTAGTGATTCTAAAAGTTAGAACTAAATCACTAAATATTTGAAATATGGAAAATACTAACTTAAAGAGTAAAATTTTCATTTTACTCTCTACATGTGGGAAAATGATCGTTTTACCCATAACTTAAGGATTTTGCATACTAACTCCAAAAGTTTCTAAAATTTACATTCCTCATGTAAATTTTGTCCTAAACTTAAATATCAACTCAGAAAAATTTAAAACAAAACACAACTATGAAGAACACACTATGGCCGAAACATCCATAGGCCATTTCCCTTGATTTTTGTTGCAATTCTTTCCAATTTCAAAACTCATGCTTAAACCAAAATTTTGCAACAAACATCTTCCAATCTTAAGTTCAAAACCATACTTAAAACATCCATTTAGAAAAAGCTAATAATTAACACCAAACTTTTTTGTAAAAAGATCCAAGCACTTAAATCACAAGTTTTGACCTTAAATCAAAACATCTCCAAGAATTTTAAAAAATCAAATCTTACTTCTAATATATTCATAATATCATCCTAACATCAACCATGCTTTAAATCATCAAACTAAAGTCACCAAAATCACAAAATAGCATTTGGAGTTTTTGGTTTTACACTTAGTCCAAAAACAGAAACTTTTTCCTCAACTAGTTTTGATAAATCTCTTGATCTATGACTTATAAATATATGATCTTCAAACCAAACCATCACATGGTTTAAAAAGATGTTCTAAAACATATATAAGCTTCTAATTCAAGATCAAATGATTAGAAATTAACCAAAACATAAATTTAGCCAAGAATATCCACACTTTGGCTTATTTGAATATCTCTTTGCATAAAATTTCATATCTTTGAAACTAACATCAAATATCTTCAAAATAATAGTATAACATGTATATAAGATACTTAGGATCCTCCAATAAAATTATTAAAGTCATTAGAATAGGTTTAGACCACCAAAGAGTTAAGCTTTCTCAAAACAGAAACTGTTTTTCTTCTTCCAGTTTCTAAGTTTCTAAATCTAAGAAAATATTTCATCAAAACCTTTAATCATGCAAAAATCCTCAACCAATAATCACATATACATGTTAAAAATACTCCATAAAAATTTCGGACCAATATCTATCCATTAGCTTGGTCAAAAACTCCAAACTATAACATATTCTCCAGTTTATCTCCCAGAATGACCTTTTTATAGTTTACACAATATTTTACTGACCAAATGATCTTCAAATGGGGCAAATAAGATATCCATGTAAACTAGACTCAAAAAGGAACAACTTATATGAAGGAGATTTTATGATAAAACACTTACAAAAGCTTCGAAATGGGTGTGCAAAAGACCTCCTAAAAGCTGTCCGAGAGAGAGTGTTTGATATTCTTTCAATGGAAAGTGTAAATGAAGATAATTTCGTGGGGAGAGGTGGCTGGAGATACTTATGGATGATATATGGAAGAGATGAGGCTGGAGTTGAGAGTTGAGTGTAGTTTTCTCCTACCCAAAATATCTATAAAAGATTATCTCATAATATTCTATCCAATAGTATCTACAAAAAATCAACTTAAGATATTTTTATCTAATAATATCTATAAAAATCAACTCAAAATATTTTTACCCAATAATATTCATGAAAATTACCTCAAGATATTTCTTTTTATCCAATAATATCTACAGTTTTGAACAGACGTTTTGTCCGAAAATATGAAAAAATGTTATTGCGTCATAAGACTTTAAATAACCCTCCGAGTCTAATGGCACAAACCATAATACATTTTGACACTTCTAACTATCTCCAATAATCAAAAACACACTTCTGATACCATAGCAAATAATAACACTAACTATGTAATTAAACAAAAACCTATACGATTAATGGATTCGTGAAAACTTATGGGGTTTTCACGAGGTTCCTAAAGTTAATGGAAATTTCAAAATTAAATTTCTAGTGGGCTGTTACATCCTCTCCCCCACCCGACAACCCCACCCCCACCTGACGTCAATGATGTCTCCCAAATGGATGGGAAAACCCATGGGAGAGTGAGGTTAAAGGTAGGGGAAATCAAGGCTATGGATGGCTAGGGTAGGTCGATGGTGGCTAGTGGAGGCTCGAGGTGGCGGCTGGAAGCCGTGGGTGGCAATATACGATAATTTAAGGTGGAGAACTCATATATGGGTGAAACCCATTTTGGGAAAGAAAGGGAGAGGGCTACCATGCTATGGAAGATCGACGATGGCTGGGGGGGAGGTGAAGGGCTCGGTTGTACTCGACGGTGGGGTTGGAGGTTGATGATGGTGATGGTATTAGCGGCAAACCATGTAGTAGAACCCATTTCGAGTTAAGAGAAGGGGCTGCGCGTGGGGGCTTCCGTGAAGGTTTGAAGGTGGTGGCTGATGGCACTGCAGGTGGCACACGGTCATGCAGGGCTAGGTGATCTGAGAGAGGGATCGGGTAGGGGGAGGGGGTGTTAAGAGATGGGTGAGCTGAGAGATGAAAACGTTTTGTTTATTTTAAAAAAAATGACACGTAAGATGTGCTACAGATTAGCCGTGAACAGTGGCTAATCTGTAGCAAAACTCTTTTCATTATAATTATTCTAGGATTTTAAAGTTTTTAATATTGTCTAATAATATAGTTTGTTAAATGGGCATTTTTTTAAATCTTGTTAAAAATTAGATACTTGTCCACTTGTGATTGTGATGATACTTGTCCACTTGTGATTAGTCACATCATATCACGATATGTCAAAATTTATTTTAGTAAATTAATTAAATTTGGATGGATAGACTATTTGATACATAAGTCTTACCATAATAAAAGGCTATATACTAATTTCGTCACAATCTCCTTTTCTCTCTCTCTAGGTGATCTTGCTCTCAACTAAAAACCCAAACA
Source organism: Carya illinoinensis (assembly GCF_018687715.1). Classification (NCBI taxonomy): domain Eukaryota; kingdom Viridiplantae; phylum Streptophyta; class Magnoliopsida; order Fagales; family Juglandaceae; genus Carya; species Carya illinoinensis. The sequence goes on from NC_056757.1 coordinate 23,782,412, forward strand.
TCCCATCTTCTCTATTTAAAAGGGGTGAAGCTCAGCCTCCTTCTCCATATTGGGTTTTCCAAAAGTTGACTAGCCTTTTCTTTTTCTATTTCTATTTTTTTCCATCCATAGCAAGGAAAATTGATGATCTATTGCTTTCCGGCATCCAAAGACCACCACTGGCACGCACCCTATTGCAGGACTCTCCAGCCATCAATCCTTCGGATAGTCGAACCAAAATGCCAAATGAAGTGGCACGTACATCTCATGCGAGGCTCAAACCGAGGGTGAGATCCACATGTCGTTGCACCAAGGAGAGTCCGCTGCCACCATGCTTGGCATTTTCAAGGCTAGCAACCTTGGATCCTTTAGATCCGACCAACTTCCACTCTCATAGTGTGGTGCATGGCCTCCACGAGCGCCCCCAGTCCCTAACGGTCATCTATTGGTAATTCAACATATCTCCTGTTTGCTATCTTCATTTGTTTTAGCTTCTCCTAACCCAAGATTGTGGGATCGAGGTAGTGGAAGTCTTATTCAACCAGTCAAGACTATAGAAATGCAACACAAAACATTTCACTGCAACTTCCAGTCATAATATTATAGTCTCGTCTATCAGACTGTATCAGAACTGCTTCATGTGGCTTCTCTTTATGGAAAATAGGTGGGGGTCAAGTCATTGACTCCATATTTTTTTTTTTTTTCTTTCTTTCTTGTGTTGTATTTGCTGATTTGGGATGAATGTTGGGGTATCCCATCTTTTTTACTGTTGTAACTTGTAACTGTTAAATATATCTATAATATACTTGCCTAGGGGGAAAAAAAAGTCTATTTGCTATTAGAATCAAAACCTCAAGGACCACCCACTGGTCCCACCCCTTGCAGCATCGAGAAGCTGGCCGTGGGGGCACTGCGGCCACCCTTGGACTGGTTCCTACTAGGGAGCAGAAAAAAATTCTGCATGGGCCGCTTGGTAGGATTGGATATCGATGCACATATTTCAACGGACCGAGTAAAGATCTCTCACACCATTCTCAGGCCCAGCATGGTCTTCGTAATGGAAAGCCCATTTAAAATTCCATCATTAACCCCAATCATCGACAAACCCTAAGGGTAAAATCGTCAACTATAAAATCCATCCGTCCATAACCCGTCGTCCCCCAAATAAATCCTCAAACCCTACCCTCATATATCTCTCAGGCCTTTGCCGCCGAAAACCCTAGCGGATAGAGAGAGGGAGAGAGAGCGAAGGAAAATGACGACCCGGTTCAAGAAGAACAGGAAGAAGCGCGGGCACGTGAGCGCTGGACATGGTCGCATCGGGAAGCACAGGAAGCACCCGGGAGGCCGCGGAAACGCCGGAGGCATGCACCATCACCGGATCCTCTTCGACAAGTACCATCCTGGGTATTTTGGAAAGGTCGGTATGCGATATTTCCACAAGCTCCGCAACAAGTTCTACTGTCCCATTGTCAACGTTGACAAGCTCTGGTCCCTGATCCCCAAGGACGTCAAGGATAAGGCCTCCAAAGACAACGCTCCTCTCATCGACGTCACCCAGTTCGGCTTCTTCAAGGTCTTGGGCAAGGGAGTCCTCCCGGAGAACCAGCCCGTAGTCGTGAAGGCCAAGCTCGTCTCGAAGATTGCCGAGAAGAAGATTAAGGAGGCCGGTGGTGCCGTTGTCCTCACCGCTTAGGTTTTGTTGCTTTGGTTATAAGTTACATTTTGGGTTCATTTTAAATTTTGATTTATATAGGAACTACGTTTAACCTTCTGTTTGTGCTATAAGTATTGCGTTCTGAGTTTTAAACGATGGGATTATTTATGCTTATGTTTTTCGCTTTGGTAGATTTTGTGTTTATGCATAATATTTTCATTTCTGATCTGTGAGAAGAGCTCATTTGGTAGATCGTTCGCCATTTTGCCAAATTGTTCAACTACATTTTACTGGCTGGATAGGTTACTGTCGTAATTGTATGTGCTTTTGTATTGGTGCTTTCTTGTGTTGTTCTTAGCAATTCATTTCTGTTATCAGTCTTTGATAATAAGATGCCTGATTTTTGTTGGGAATTATTTTTATTGGTGCCGGGTGTCTGGGAACAAGGTCCCGATTAATCCCGGGGGTGCATCTTGTCGAGTTTTTCGTGCAAGTGCAATTCAGATAATTCAAAAAGAAATTCCTCTAGTTGAGCAGCCTTTAGAAATTGTTTACACCCAAGAGTAGAAGCATACCAGCAAGACCAAAACTTTCTTGTTGTTAAATGTTATCCGTCATATTGTAAAGTTCTTGTCATTGTATAGTAGCTGTGACGTATTCTTCTTGTGTAAGACTTGTGTGTAGAATTAACAATTTTTTTTTCTATTCTATGTGTTGTTACTCGTTAACGGTATAGATTTATGAAATAGAACGTTTGCCCCTACATTTAGTCATTACTCCCATATTTTGTAGTTTATTTTACGGATAGTCTTTGAAAGCTTCTCTGGTCTTCTATATTGGTATTGTTTAACTGGTTAGCAATAGCTTGGCTCAAGGCACTCTCTCCAGATGTTATATGGAGAATGTGACTGGGTGCACGATATGTGGAGATGGGTACTAGCTTGTGGATTTTTCTTATTAACTTGATCTTTTTATGTTTCTTCTCGGTGTTTTGGTTTATATTTCATCTGCATCTGTTGCCCTTGTGCCTATTATATTGCTTTTGCATTTTGTTCATCCCGAGTCATTTTTTTCTGAAAAACCCTAACGGTATGTATGGTTGATAAAAACATATTTCAAACTATTTTTTTATTCAATTTCTCGTATCTACTCATAAAAATAAAAATGATAAAAAAAAAGGAGTACATATGTTCTCGAGAATCGGATTTGATGGCTATTCCGCAGTTGAGGTGCAACCCTGTGACGAGATCAATGTACCACTTATTACCCACTCTTTTTACACATTAGGTTAGGCCTCTGTTGATGTTAAAGGAAGCAACACTAATATTAGTTGTTGCAAGTATTCATTGAATCCTTCAATAAGGCTGGAGACTTGGTTATGATTCAAATCTGACTTGAGGACCCTCTCGGACCTGAGCGGCTTTCTACTCTCTAGGACCCTCCTCCCTTTCGGATTCCAAGCTAGTGGTTGTTACTATGTCTATGATCGTATTTGGGCAGGGAAGCCACTCTGGTTGTCTCCTATCTTTTTACCTGGAAAAAGAACTCTAGGGGTAATGTCCTTGGCACACAATGCGATAAGATGACTTCAAAACATTCCTTTTCCAGATGGATCTAAAACTTGTTATCGCCATTATTTCTCTTTACCTTGTTTGGAATGAAGAGTTATAATGTATTTGTATATAATGTGAAATTTAGATATCATTTCACCAAGACGAGCGATGAAAAAACTTCAATTGGTCTTTTAACTAGATCGTGTACACAGGGAGTAGTGATATTCAGTATTCTGTGTATTAGAATAGAAGATAGAACATTTCAAGATGAGATGACTTAAGTTCCTACAGCTGTTAAATGTTCATCATGCGTTCCAATTTGCATCAGAGGTTGGACAATTTAAGATGATAATTTCCTCGCAGAATGTGAATACTTTATTAGTAATTACTCCGGGCAAGGAGTGAATCTTGCTCTTCAAAAACATGTAAACCAAATTGTTGTTGGGGCCTAAACGTTAAGAAAATTGGCTTCTAAGTGGCCTGCAATTTGCCACTGATGTTCTGCAAAAATCGGGTTCATCACTCTTAGGTCTCGGCTGTTTTGTCGACATTGTTCTCTATGGTACCGGTCTCTGCTTGCCCTCCCCATTTCCTTATCCTGTCTTCAGCAATAGAAGCCTGCATTTCACACCACTTTAGTTAAAATCCCTCTATGCTTGACATGGGCTCACTGTCGAACATTACTTGTGTGATTTGAGATTCCCATTCTTGTAAGAAATATATAATGAAGACGATTGATTTTCTTGTGTATGGAAAATTTGTCAAAGTTTACCTCTTTGCTCCAGTTGGTCCTATAAACTATGAAGAAAAGAACACACGTCTGTACAATCGTTCCTGTCATCATTCCATACCAGATCCCCTGAAAATTATAAATCAACACCATCAAGTAGGAAGTTAGTCAATTTCTCATGAATTTGGTTCACTTTTTCTCTATTTATTATGATTCTTTTCCTCTCATGGTCAGTTAAAAATATTTCTCTAGCAGGAGTTGCATCACCATTTTCACTCGATAGAGAAATTAAATAATAAAAAAGAATAATGCTTTCATATCAAATTTTGTCATCTCCAATCACTCGTCATGTTACGGTTATTTTAGGTAGCTGGTATATAAAGCTATTTAAAATGCATCGTTTCATGAGTATGATTGAAGATGACAAAATCTATAAAGAAGATCATTGGTATCGTTCAAAAGAAAATAAAATGAGAGGGAGAGAGAATTACGTACCCTGACACCCATATCGAGCTTGTAACCCAAAATGAGACCCAGAGGGATCCCAAACACGTAGTAACATGCAATGTTCACATAAGCGACAACAGCTTGCCATCCTGCTCCAATTGCCACCCCTGCACAAACAACATTCATCCATTGACTAAAATCATTTTTCTTGACTCCTAAATCTTAAAAAAAAAATGTACAAAAACAAGAGGATGAAGATTACAAAAACAAAATATCTTATAATCTTGTATACCAAAAGATGCAAAGAAATGTACAGGCATGATGAATTCAATAGGCATTCAAAAGGGAGCGGAGCTAGGCAAAAGTTATAGGAACAAGGTTGGAGCTGGTACCTGAGAGAACAGGTTGAACATTGTTAATGACAATGCATGCAGCCAGTATTGGAGTGAGCTCCTTAACTAGGGTTTCTACATCTGTATCACTAGAAAACAAAGATGGGTAGTCGTTTCGTGTAATTATCAGAATGGCGGAGAGGACGATGCCGATTAGAAATGATGTTATCACTGCCACCACTAATGAAAACTTGGCCGTTCTTGGGTGAGCTGCTCCCAATTCATTTGATACCCTCACACTGCAAATTGCAAAATATTCATTTATTTTTAATACCATTTATGTTTTGCAAATAAAGAAACATATAATAGCTTGATTAATGGAGTTCATCCATATATATTACCTTATGGCGGCATTCATCCCAAGAGCTACCATGATTGTCCATCCCAAGATGTTCATGCTGAAACATCAACGACAACAAGTACAGCAAAACAAACAGTCTAAAAATTCACGTTAATAAATCCTAAAATGATTTAAAATTTTGAAGATCTATGCATGAGACTTCTTCTTTCCTATGTAATACTTTGTTTTTTTTTTTCTTTAATTTATTATATTGAAGAAGGCCACGTTTAGGCAATTATACAAATTATACACGGGTAATGACGACCAGTTATATATATATATATATATACATATATATATATATATATATATATATATATTAACATTTCGAGATTTCACCAAACTTTGATTGGTAGGTTTTCCTTCATTTTCAATCGCTTATGGATCATCTTGTGAGATGTATGTATAATATATACAATTTTGGAGTTTGTAGTTCCGGCCTTTTCTATTTTATTTTTAAAAGTAATAAATATAATATTTATATAAAAAATTAATTTTTTATTAATAAACTTTATTTTTTTAAAAATAAATACACGATATTTACATAAGTAAAATGTCAGTCCATCCTAGACAAGCTTAATCATCTAGTGGATATCATTCCAAAAGAAAGGTCAATGGAAATGGTGATGAAGAATGTTAGGTCAATTATTTCTATCATTATTATTATAATTATTATTACTATTTTTTTTCCCTGTCGTTATATTAAGAAAGTTGGTGGGAATATTAGGTTTTTCAAAAGATAATACATGATCTGAGAAGGTGTTCTTTAGGCTCCCGATTGGTTGGTGGAACTTTGACACGTTTTCTTAGATAGAGAAGATCAGATAAAAATTAAAAATTAAATAAAATATTATTAAAATATAATTTTTTTAATATAATTTTTATTTTAAAATTTAAAAAAATTAAATTATTTATTATATTTTATATAAAAATTATAAAAAATTATAAAAAATTATTACTATGTGCAATCCCTCTGGATAAAGAAATCAAAAGAGTCCGAGTTCTCTAGTTGAATACTAATCTGAGGGATATCTCCTTCACTCGAGCAATATTGAAAAGAGAAACAATATTAATAGTTAATTTGGAGTGTGTAAACAAACCTTCTCGCGTATTTTTTTTTTTTATAAAAAAGGTGGATTTACATAAAAAAAAAATTATTTTTTTAATAATAACCCATATTTTTTCACTTACAAATAATTGTACACACCTGATGGGACTTCAACCGAGATTTTTCTTTGGGTTTATTTTTGGTCTTGTATTGGTTTTTTCGTTTTCGTGGGTCCGTCTGTATTAATTGATGTACACATAACATAAATCCAAGGTTGGACGTAGTGAAACTGACCATATGGACAACGCATCAACCGAAACTTCCGCATTCTTCAGATATCCAGCGAATAGGATTAGCGCCATGAAATACCAAACTTCCAAGCTGTAAAATCATTCATGATATCAGCGTTAATGCACCATCCAACGTTGAATGCTCTTGAACCACACAAACTCATATATATATATATATATTTTATCAGTCGAAAATTTTAGCATTTGTCTTTTTATCTTTCTGAATACTATTTTGTTTTAAATATATAATTTTAAAATTCATTTTAATAAGTCACGTAATATCATATTGTAGTATCACGTTAATGTGGCAAATTGAGTAGTATTAATTAGTGGACATAATAACATTTTCTTTTTTCTTTTTAATGTAAATTGCAGATTATTTTGAATTTATGGCATCAATTAATATGATCGAAAAATAAAATTAAAAAAGATTCTATTTTCTGTTTTGGACATTAAGGACAAGTTTGGTAAGTAAGATGAGAATTTTAAATTAAGGTAAAAGTTTAAAATATTATTTTTTAATATTATTATTATTTTAAAATTTAAAAAAATTGAATTAAAATTTAAAAAAGTTAAATTATTTATTATATTTTATATAAAAATTTAAAATATTTATAATGATAAAATAAAAATTTTGAATTAAGATATACCTTCTAAATCTGTCTAAAATGGCCTATTGGTATATATGACATGATTAATGATCGATATTAAATATAAGTTTTTTTATTAAATGGTAGATTTAAATAGTGAGATGAAAATTTTTTATTTTAAATAAAAATTTTAAATATTATTTTTAAATATTATTATTATTTTAAAATTCTAAAACATTAAATTATTTATTATATTTTATATAAAAATTAAAAAAATTATAATAAATTTATCTGCAAACCTACCTAACAAATTTTTAGACCAGTATGCCGAGCATTCAATGACAACAAAAAACTCTCGTACACACTGACGTCATGGGACAAGGATTTTTGTTCTCTCCTTTAATTTTCCATGACAAGACAGGATGTGCTCCCGATTTTTAAGTGAATAATAATCATAATATTATTATTATTTTTATTATATTTTATTTATACATTTATTATTTTAATATATATTATAAAATAATGAAACGATTATAAAAAAAATATATATATATATATATGATAGATATTTTCTCAAATGATTTATATATTTTATTTTCTCTAAAAACGTGGATATATAGTAGAGAAAACGGAAAAAAATTAACTCTGTTGACCGATTCTACCCCGTTTGACAGACCAGCATGAATAAAAAAATAAAAAATTTTATTCATCACCTTTATATATCACATATTATATTTAATTTTTTAATTTTTAATTTTTTCTCTTAATAAATATATAGTATATAGATAATAAGTAGAAGAATTTAATTAATTTAATAATAATAAAATTAAAAAAATATGGTGTATGAGATGATAAGTAGTAAAATTTAATTTTTTTTAATTTTTTTCTTATCAAATGTATAATGTATAGACAATGAGAAAAAAAATTAATTAATTTATAATTTTAATTAAAAAAATATAATATATATATGATGCTTAAGAATGATAAATAGGAAAGCTAAAAAGAATATATCGTATATTATGAGGCCGATCCGTGGCTTACGAAGGCTGAAATTATAAACTTTAGATACAAAAGTTTATTTCTCGTCCAATTAACACACGCACACACAGCATTTAAAAAAATGATTTATCCATGTACTTGTGTTCATATATGTAATGCTATTTGTTTTTATTTTCATTATTTTAATCATACCCCATTTAATATAATAATTCTAACAACTACTCGTAATAAAATATAATAATAAAAGAAAATGATACTTGGTCAGTTGGTCTGGTCATGTGAGTTTATCTTGTTAAAATTCGTTTAGCTGTTGATTTGAATTGAATTGTTTATAAATATTAGTGAGTTGAGATAGTAGAGTGAGTTTTGTGAAACTTATCTAAGATGAGTTTAGATACGTTTAAATATTAAAATAATTTTAGATATATTTATATGAAGTTGAACAAGGTTGTGAATCTAGTGTGTAAAGAAGTATGAGTTAAAAAAGATTATGAGTCTCACGTGTAAAGAAATTTTGAGTTGAGATGAGTTTAGTGATTTATTTTGATATTTAAATGTTAGACTCAACTTAAAATTAAACTAAATTGAATTAATCTTAGTTAAGTGGGCTTAATGTTTGAATATTTTATTTTATTTTTTAATAATTAAATAAGTGACTATTAGTAAAATCAAGTTTTTTATTTTTAAAAAATACATTGATAAGTTTTAAAGAATTAACTTATGAATTGAGTAGCGGCACCCAATAATAAAAGATAAGCGTTTAGAGTCACAAATAAATTTTATATAATATCTTAATTTATTTTATAATAAAAATAATTTTATAATATTATGTTAATTTATAAATTTATTATTTTATAATATTTCTTCCTCCGGCTGAAGTTGAACCATATTTAATAATAGAATAATAAAATTGGAAAAAAAAGTAGTGAGATGAGTTACGAGTACCAGAGCATAACTGCGGAGGCCAGAGATAATCTCACGAAACCCCAAAGATTCTGAAACGCTTTCCATGAAAACCCAGACCAGGCCCGTCCGCAGGTCCCACAGAAAATATATATAAGCTGTGCAACCACTATGATCACCCACGATGAGTTCAGCACCACCGCCGCTCCCACCAGCCCCCATCCCAACTTCAGCATCAACAACCAGCTAAAGAAAGCGTGCAGAACCAGAACCACCGCAGCAATCACCGCCATCACCATTATCTTGCTTTGCGACTGCAGGAACTTGGCGATCGGGAAGTTCATCGCGTAAGCGAAAAGCTGCGGAATCATCCAAATGGCGAAGACTCCCGCCGCTTCCGATATTGCGTCGGTTTGGCCGATGAGTTTCAAGAGTGGCTCCGCAAAGATGTACAGAAGGCTTAGAAACAAAGCCGTGGTCACCAGAATCACCCACGACCTTTGCATGTAGATCCCCAGCATATCAACCTGTCCAGCTCCGTATGCTTGCCCGCATAGCGTTTCGAGCGCGCTCCCCATTCCAAGCTGATTTGATATTGATCAGTATTTGTTAATCAGCTCAACAATCAAGAGAATACATATTCTTCAGAATTTTGATAAAATAGTGCCATTTTGTAGGTACATACCATGACGCCGAAGGAGAAGCCAGCTATGACAGAGTTTTCGATGGAGACAGCTGCGAGTGCTAGCGTTCCGACGTGGCCAGCGAAGACTTGGGTTATGGCACCGAGTGAGTACTGGCATATGGAGGTGAAGATGGCTGGGCCGGCGAGGTACCAGAGCTTCTTTGACTCAACGAGGAACTGTCTGCAGACGTCTCTAAACCCCTTGATCGGAGCGATGTCAGGGACACCGGCAACGAACGTGGCTGCGGTGGGCTGTACCAGCTGCTGCTCCTCCTCTTGGTCTTGGTCCTCGTTCCTGGAGGTCAAAAATGGCTGCTTACCATCCTCCATGAGAGAGAGAGAGAGAGAGAGAGAGAGAGAGAGAGAGAGAGAGATTGGCCTATAGGTTTTAACTAGCTGGAAGTTGTAGATCAAACCTTTAAGGCTCCCATGTCTAGTTCATCAGCAGAATTATATATATTCTCATGCCCCCAACTACCTTTCTTCGTATGACTCAAATTTTGTTTTATCCTACAATAATGGGTTGCGCCTGACCTTTAAATATTTATCTTCTACTTCTTACATCCACTAGAGTTCATGATGGTCTGTTCACATTTTCATTCAAAACAGAAAACAGAAAAAAAAATAAAAACAAAAGATTACGTTTGTGGGTTTGATACTTTGGTAATGTAATAATTTTATAAATGATATATGATTCCTCTTTTTGATCACATATCACGGTCTCCTGCCATAGCTGGTATATATAGATTTTCAAAGCTCAGTCGAAAAGGGGATCGATTAATATGGAAACACTGCCTTCTTTACATATAAATTATTGATATGGCCTGCCATTGACTAAATCCAGTGTACTATATATATATATATACACACACGTACCACATTATAATTGGCAAAGCCCTCTGCCCAAGAACAATGGCAGGACTGACTTATTAGGTTAATTTGAACAGGTTTTTTCCATCACATTTTACAAACCATAATACTGACTTTTTGATAGGGAATTAAGTGCAATCGCTGACTGCTTGACGAAGTTAATTACGGAATAGGAAGTACGGAACCATTAATTTGTTATAAAACTTTCTAAAAGGAGAGAGATAGAGCTCAATGAAGTTATGAGACTTATGAATTTCTTAAAAAATTCAACGATATATATAGGCGTATAAATGGGACTATGCTAGCTTACTATGCAGTACTATGCTAGCACTATGCACCGTGCATATGTCGGTCATTCACTATGCCAGTTACTATACTGACACTATATACTGTGCATATGTCGGCTAGCTCAAGGTGGTCATACAATTTATTTTACAACACTCCCCCTTTGGATGACCACATATAATGAATAGCCTCGTTAAAACCTTGCCAAGGAAAAACCCTGTGGAAAAAAATCAATGGCGAAGGAAAAAGAGTACAATATTCATGTGTACCGTAAAATGTTTTAAGATTGCCTCATTAAAACCTTGCAAAGGAAAACCCAGTGGGATAAAACCTTAGTGAAGGAAAAAGAGTACAATCAGTATAAGTCTTCAAGACATTACTCCCCCTGAAAAGTGCATGATAAAAGGTCTTCAAGTTTCCACATTCCAATGTTCTGCACAATCTTCTTAAATGTTGTAGTTGATAATGCTTTTGTGAATAAATCTGCCAGATTATCACTTGATCATATCTGCTTGATTTTAATTTCACATTTCTCTTGAAGTTCATGAGTATAAAAGAATTTAGGTAAAATATGTTTGGTTCTATTACCTTTGATATATCCTCCTCTAATTTGAGTAATATAAGCAGCATTATCTTCTTATAAAGTTGTTGGGCTATCATTAATCACTGGAAGACCACACTTTTCTTGAATATGTTGGATCATTGATCTTAGCCAAATACATTCTTGACTTGCTTCATGAATTGCAATGATCTCTGAGTGATTTGAAGAGGTAGCAGATAATGTTTGTTTGACAGATCTCCATGATATAGCAGAATTTTCATAAGTAAATACATATCCAGTTTGAGATCTACCTCTGTGTGGATCTGAAAGATAACCTGCATCTGCATATCCAACTAATTGTGGATTTGAACCATGTTGATAAAATAATCCCATATCAACCGTACCTCGAAGGTATCGAAGGATATGTTTAATGCCATTCCAATTTCTTCGAGTTGGTGCGGAACTATATCTTGCAAGTAAATTAACTGAAAATGCAATATCAGGCCGAGTGCAATTTGCAAGATACATCAGGGCTCCAATTGCACTGAGATAAGGTATTTCAGGACCAAGAATTTCTTCATTGTCTTCACAAGGACGAAATGGATCATTTTGCACATTAAGTGATCGAACAACCATTGGAGTACTCAGGGGATGAGTTTTGTCCATGTAAAAGTGTTTCAAGACTTTCTCTGTATAATTTGACTGATGAATGAGAATTCCATTTGGCAAATGCTTGAGCTGCAGGCCGAGACAAAATTTCGTTTTGCCAAGATCCTTCATTTTAAATTCATTCTTTAAATATGTAGCGGTTCTTCTAATCTCTTCAGGAGTTCCAACAAGATTTAGATCATCAACATAAACCGCAATAATAACAAATCCGGAGTCTGATTTCTTAATAAAAACACATGGGCATATTGGATTATTCTCAAATCCTTCTTTCAATAGATATTCGCTAAGGCGTTTATACCACATGCGTCCGGATTGTTTTAACCCATATAAAGATCTTTGAAGCTTAATAGAATACATACTTCTGGATGTACTCAGATTAGAAGCTTCAAGCATTTTATATCCTTCAGGGATTTTCATATATATGTCATGATCTAATGATCCATATAAATATGCAGTGACCACATCCATCAATTGCATATTCAATCTTTTTATAACTGCCAAACTGATCAAATATCTGAATGTGATTGCATCCATAACAGGAGAGTATGTTTCCTCATAATCAATCCCCGGTTTCTGCAGGAAACCTTGTGCAACAAGTCGTGCTTTATATCGCACAATTTCATTGCTTTCATTACGTTTACGTATAAATACCCATTTATATCCAACGGGCATTACACCCTTTGGTGTTTGTATAATTGGTCCAAAGACCTCTCGCTTTACTAGCGAGTTTAATTCAGTTTCAATAGCTGATTTCCATTTTGGCCAGTCATCTCTACGTCGACATTCTTCGACAGTTCTTGGCTCAATTTCTTCATTACTTCTGGTAATGTCAAGAGCCATTTTATATGAAAATATGTTATCGACAACAGTTTTATTTCTATTCAAAATTTCTCCTGTACTCATGAAATGTATCGAGATCTCGTTATTTTCAGGTACCTGTCCCTCTTCAAAGGAAGACACTTCATGAAATACCTCTTCAGGAGGTTCTTTCTCAGGAGATTTACTCTCTTCAGGAGCATCAATTACTCTTATGGCCTGTGTTGGTATGGACTCTTCAGGAGTACCAAATTCATTTTGTATTTTCCTCTTCCGAGGAATTTTGTCCTTAGCACCAATAGGCCGTCTACGCTTCAGGCGTATCTTAGATTCGCCTATTGCTATTTTGGCAACTTGTCCTTCAGGGACTGCAATCCTTGCTGGAACATTAACAGCAGGAATATATGATTTTACCACACCTTTAGTGTTAGTAAATACATCCGGTAATTGGTTTGCAATACTTTGCAAATGAATAATCTTTTGAACCTCTAGATTATATTCTTTTGTACGAGGATCAAATTGGGAAAGAGCTTTATTTTCCCAAGTAATTTCCTGTCGTGCTTCAGGCACCGACTTCTCATTACCCAATGTTGGAAAAATGGATTCGTCAAAATGACAATCCTCAAAATGTGCTTTAAACATATCCCCTGTAAGAGGCTCAAGGTATCTGATAATAGATGGAGAATCAAACCCAACATATATCCCAAGTCTACGTTGAGGGCCCATCTTTGTACGTTGTGGAGGTGCAATTGGAACATATACAGTACATCCAAAAATATGAAGATGAGAAATATTTGGTTGCTGACCAAATGCAAGCTGTAATGGTGAATATTTGTGATATGCTGATGGCCTAACTCGAATTAATGATGCTGCATGAATTATAGCATGTCCCCAAGCAGAAATAGGAAGATTTGATTTCATGAGTAAAGGTCTAGCGATTAGCTGAAGCCTTTTAATCAATGATTCAGCTAAACCATTTTGAGTGTGTGTGTGGGCAACTGGATGTTCAACATCTATTCCTATTGACATGCAATAATTATCAAAAGCTTGAGATGTAAATTCTCCTGCATTATCCAATCGACTAGTTTTAATTGGATAGTCAGGAAATTGTGCTCGTAGCTTAATTATTTGTGCAAGAAGTTTAGCAAATGCAGCATTTCTAGTGGAAAGTAGACAAACATGTGACCATTGACTTGATGCATCAATTAAAACCATAAAATATCTGAACGGTCCACTTGATAGTTGAATAGGCCCACATATATCTCCATGAATCCTTTATAAAAAAGATGGAGATTCAAAAACAACCTTTGAAATAGATGTTTTGATAATCAATTTACCTTGAGAACATGCAGAACATGGATATTCATTGGGTAAGATAATCTTCTGATTCTTTAGGGTATGCCCATACGAATGATCAATTATTCGTCTCATCATTATTGATCCCGGATGTCCAAGGCGATCATGCCAAGTCATAAATATTTTGGGATCAATGCACTTCTGGTGCATTACAACATGTGATTCAATTGTTCTCATTTTTGTATAATACAATCCAGATGAGAGGGCAGGCAGTTTTTCTAATACGAGCTTCTGGCTCGAAATTATTTTAGTAATGAGAAGATGCTCTTTATCGTCTTCGTTAATGGTTTCAATATGACAACCATTACGACGTATATCTTTAAAACTTAATAAATTTCTTCTGGATTGTGAAGAAAATAGAGTATCATTAATACAAAATTTGGTGTCATTAGGCAACACAATATAAGCTCTTCCAGAGCCTTCAATTAGATTCGATGAACCGGAAATAGTATGGACATAGGCTTTACTCAATGTTAGATTTTGAAAATATTTTTTATCCTTAAGAATTGTGTGAGTTGTAGCACTGTCAGCCAGACATATATCTTTATTGTTCATCTCGGAGATAGAAAGTTCATCAATAAGACTCATGATTCTACAAAATATATAAAACTTTCATTATTAAAAAAAAACATTGCAGAATAAAAATATTTTACAATAATATAAAGGAAATACATTAATTAAAAAGGAACACTTCCATGATCAACTCTACCACTAGAATCCTCAAAGAAATCAGAAACATCAAGGCTTGTAATATCTTCTCCATCTATAGAATTTAAAGCATATGATGGTTCAGCAAAATTTGTTTCAAATTTCTTTATTTTTTCTTTTATAGAAGATTGGTATAAGTCAACCAAGTGCTTAGCTGTACGACAGGTACGAGACCAATGTCCAGTCATACCACATCTATGGCATTCATATTCATATTTCTTTACAAATTTATTTTGAGGACCTTTGCCCTTTTCTGAGTTGAACCACTTCTGGTGGTACGGTGTATATCTATTATTTTCCCTTTTAGTGTGGTCACTTCTAAGACCTCCACTTCTATAGTTTTTCTTACCACGTCCACGCCCTCTTTTTCTTTGAAAAGATGCACCATTCACTTCTGGGAATGATGTAAATCTAGTACCATTCACTTCAGGAATGATATAGAACCAGTAGGACGTGACTGGTGATTTCTTAATAAAAGCTCATTATTTTGCTCAGCTAATAGAAGACAAGATATAAGTTCAGAATATTTCTTGAACTTTCGCTCTCGATACTGCTGCTGCAGGAGCACATTCGAGGCATGAAAAGTAGTATATGTCTTATCTAACAAGTCATCATCAGTGACTTTTTCACCATATAATTTCAATAGCGAGCTAATTTTAAAGAGTGCAGAGTTATACTCACTAACACTCTTGAAGTCTTGCAACCTCAGGTGCATTCAATCATGACAAGCTTTTAGGAGGATTACAGTTTTCTGGTGTGCATATCTCTCCCTTAAATCATTCCACAAAATAAGTGGATCTTTCACCGTTAGATACTCAGTTTTTAATTCTTCATGAAGATGGTGCCGAAGAAAAATCATTGCTTTAGCACGGTCCTGCAGGGACCTTTGATTTCCTTCTTTAATTGTATCTCTCAGGTTCATTGCATCCAGATGGATCTCAGCATCAAGGATCCAAGATAAATAATTTTTCCCAGAAATGTCAAGAGCAACGAATTCCAATTTTGTAAGATTTGACATTTTCTACATATATAAATCAGGAACATAAGTATGTTTAATATTTCATATTCATTTTGAAAACTACAAAAATATATTGAAAGACTTACTTGAAGTAGAGCACTATTAGCTTCAAGATCGTCAGAACTTTCGTGCTGATAACGTGTTATAAAACTATCGAAAAGGAAAGAGAGAGATAGATTTATTATAAAACTTTCTAAAAGGAGAGAGAGAGAGAGAGATAGAGCTCAGAGAAGTTATGAAACTTATGAATTTCTTAAAGAATTCAACGATATATATAGGCGTACAAAGGGGACTATACTAGCTTACTATGCAGTACTATGCTGGTATTATGCACTGTGCATATGTCGGCCATTCACTATGCCAGTTACTATGCAGTACTATGCTGGCACTATGCACTGTACATATGTCGGCCATTCACTATGCCAGTTACTATGCAGTACTATGCTGGCACTATGCACTGTGCATATGTCGGCCATTCACTATGCCAGTTACTATACTGGCACTATACACTGTGCATATGTTGGCTAGTTCAAGGTGGTCATATAATTTATTTTACAACAATATTATTTTACAACATAATTCATCTTTTGTCTGAGAATTTTCGTGAAAACTGCTATATATATATAAAGAAATTATATAAAAATAAATTTATAAATTAAAAATTTAAGTAATTCGTTATATTTATTTTATAATAAAAATAATTTTACAATATAACATATCATATCAAATTACATAAATTTATAAATTTATTTTTATATAATCTTTTTGTATTTAAAATATTTCCCGATTCTCATATATATAGTGGTCCAATCCCAAATTCATATGAGGTACAATTTATTTTCTTTTAGATATCAGTTATTTTTTCTTAAATAATATATATTTACCATATTAGTTATTTTTTTTTCCAAATTATATACTTATGCTTGTTCTTTTATTATTAGTAAATATTTGGTTTTAAGTTTAGAAGTGTAACAATCTGTTCATTCTTTCTCTTATAGTTACGAGTCTCATTCTGCAAAAGGGTGCCGAGTCTTGATGGCATGTTTTTAAAAGATATCAAGTGATTTTAAAGCAAATCTAGTATTTTAAAACTTACGAATATTTTAAATATTCTAGAAATATTTATATGAGATATTTTTAGTATTATTAGACTAAACTTGATTTTAAATAACACAATTATAATATTTTTGGAGAGCTCTAAAAATATTATAATTGTGAAAAATTATTAATTTAAATGATTTTAGTTATTTAAAAATATTACGAGATTTAAATTATGTTGAAAACTCTAAATTAATTTAAATGGTTTTATTCTTTTCAAGTGATTAATAAGACTTTATCATTTCAATTAATGATGAAGGAATATTATTTTATAAAGTTCATAAAATAATATTGTATCTTAATTCCTCTTAGTATTTTAAATTAAATAAATACCTATGCATTTTTAAATCAGTATTTAAACTAACCTTTATATCGTTTTGAAGATCCCAATACGAAGGGTCTCGATTAAATAGCCAAGCTCCTAACCTTTTTCCTTCATTTCCTCTCTCTCTCTCTCTCTCTCTCTCTCTCTCTCTCTCTCTCTAAGCCACCGTAGGTCAGCCACAACCGGCCACTATTGGTCGCCACCTCACGCCAGCCACCTTTGGCCCAACCCTAGCCATGGGAACCACCTACAACAGTTATCTTTCCCCACACGAG
This sequence comes from Carya illinoinensis, assembly GCF_018687715.1. Lineage (NCBI taxonomy): Eukaryota > Viridiplantae > Streptophyta > Magnoliopsida > Fagales > Juglandaceae > Carya > Carya illinoinensis. The sequence continues at coordinate 23,799,986 of NC_056757.1, forward strand.
CAGCCTTTTCCTCACGGCTTCTCTCAGTACTCTCTGCAGCTCCTAGTGCCACCATGGCTTAGCTGCAAGCTCTACAACAGATGGCACTTTTCCCGGCGATTTATAATCGCCGGGAAAAGTGGAAAAATCCCCGCCAAAGACATATACTGGCGATTTAAAAATCGCTGCATATTCGCCGGTACTATTCAGCTATTTCCGATATACTGCGGCGGAAAGTAAAAAATCCCCGCTAAAACTAAAGGATTTCCCAGCGATTTTTTAATCGCTGGCAAAGGAATTTAAAAACAGAAAGTCATTTGCCAGCAATTAGAAAATCGCTGCCAAATCCTTTGCCAGCGATTTTTGAATCGCTAAAAATCGCTGGCAAAGGAATTTAAAAACAGAAAGTCATTTGCCAGCAATTAGAAAATCGCTGCCAAATCCTTTGCCAGCGATTTTTGAATCGCTAAAAATCGCTGGCAAAGGAATTTAAAAACAGAAAGTCCTTTGCCAGCGATTTTTGAATCACTGGCAAATCCTTTCGGTTGTGAAATTCCTTTGGTGGCGATTAAAAAATCGCTGGCAAAGGATTTCCCAGTGATTTTTATGAGCGCCGCCATTAAATACCCTTTTCAGTTTTATCAGCTTATTCCCCGCGAAAAAAAAGATCTTTTCCGGCTACTTTTAATCGCCACAAATAGTATTAAAAAAAAAATTCTAATACAGGTGAACCTATATGGCTGTCATAGCCTAAAACACATAACATCCTTATCATACAATTAAATCAATCTATTATATCTTATAAATTCATCAAAATCTATATTCATTCCAATTGAGACAACATGATGCTTATGCTATATAAAAAACTGCAGCTAGAGTAAGCCAATTGAGACAACTACTTTACGGTTAGTAATCTACCTGGAATGTTGTTGATGGTCTAACACACCCACTGCTCTCTTGGTCCTCCAGTTAATGGGCAGTTTACTGTCAACCTGCAAAAAATGACTTTTTATCATGGTAAATATGAGGGTGGCAGCATGATTACCTTAGTCAACACATTCCTTCTATTATTCAAAATTTCATGCTGCACTATTACAGGAGTTCCAAGAATGCTAAGTGTTGGTTCTTTGTAAACAGGAACCTATGCGAAAATGCCAAAGCATTAGAATCTCAATGAGACATAACACTAAGATCAGTTCCTAAGATGCAAATATCCAAAAGAAACAAATTTAAGAATTAAAAAGCTAAAATAGAACTCAAGAATACTGATCTACAAGGATTCAACAACAAGGTAAGACATGCAATAACGTCAACAAAAAGAAGCATTACTCACAGGGGTAGATCCCTCTAAGGAAACCCTTGCCCGTGAAAAGGATAGGTTTCCAGCTAAGAAAGAACCACCTCTTTCAAAGACCTTTTGAGGATTACATCCCTCAGCAGGCCATCTATTGATGGAAGAATCTGTTGTTGCAACCCAAATACTATCGTCATGTAAAGCCAATTGCAGAATGGGGTGCTCCCCTGTGCAGAGCAAAAGACTCTCTCTTGTTGCCAAGTCTGTCAAGTATAAATGAGGGTATAAACAGAATCGGGCATCAAAAAGATGAGCATCAAATATAAATACCAAAAGACATTCAAGAATAGAAAGAAAATGCAGTATAATTATAATTAGTTAATTTACACAAGAAAACTATACTCACAGAAAGGTCTCTCCCACCGTTATAAACATGACTAGATGTTGGAGTACTGGCAAGTGCCCAACATCCCACTCACAGAAAGTTTTGATTTTTATTTTTTTTCCCCAATCAAAGAGCCATTCATTTTCTTTGATTGTCTTTATGCTTTAAAGTGGACTACTGCTAGGCAAGTTGGCAGTTGGTTTTGCTTTTAGCATCTATCTATAAGTGCATACACTTGCAGATCAATAATAAAGGCTAGGGAAACTCCTTTTGTAATTGAGAAAATTGTGAAATAAATAAGAGCCTAAACCCCATATATGAATATATAAAAAATGTAGTTACCTAAACAAAAGTATCAAATTCTATCATGCTATTCCAAAAATCCAAAATGGAGAGCTAAGCCCCCATAAGTGCCCAAAATGAGATGGGAACTGATTCTATTAGAGCATTTGGCTGCCATTTGGATTTGGTAATATCTTATGACAAGAATATTTGAGACCATTAAAGTCTGCTATTAAACCTATTGGTTGCTTACTTAACCTATTAATCTTGGGGAAAAGTGTTCTCAAAGTACATTCCCATGATCTACTAGTTTAGAGTTAAGGAAATACGTAACATATAATATTATAATGGACCAGCAGAACCAACACTAGTAACCTGAAGAAGAACAAACCCAGTCATCCAACTCCATCACCCCTCACCCACCCATCTTCCCTCAAGTGGAAAGATTTTCAAGCATCGTTTGTCATGCAGACAAACAACATCAAGTTTAAAGACTTGCCATTCACAGACCTACCAAATATATCAAACAATGATGATTATCCGAACTCAATCGCTTGACTCAAATATACCCCATGGCTGGTCTCTTAAATACCCCTAAGATGGTCAGCGAAGACTAGGCAAAAAAATGTATAAAACAATCAACAAAGCTGACAAGCATGCATACTACAGAGGCACAATACCACCCTTTAAGGAATGAGATCCAATAATTCCAATTTTGAGTCATCATCATTCCACAAGATCTTCTCGGACCTTTTATGTTAATTTCCTAGTAGTTGATAAACTATCACATCCATTCCACGCAATTACGAAAAATGTATCCTCATTGCTTATTAGTAACAACCTTTAGGACATAGCAAGATGAAACTAAAAATATTGGTTCACAATGCATTTTACTGAACAGTCTTCCAGCCAGAAAGTTGTAAAATTAGGATGCAGAAAAACCAAGTTCTTGCTTAGAAACACCAGATGTTCCTCAACAGCTCTATACAACCATCTTCCTCAAGAAATGAGTACTGTATAAAGTTTCTATCTCCCAATACTTGCTGTGAAAATCATAATTTTGATTTTACCCTACACATCTTAAACCCACTACCTCACTGCCCCCTTCATTCTTAAGAGAGGACGAAGGGCCATTAGAGATTTTGAGCTAGAGTTAATTTGCATACTTCAACGTCTGACAATCATAAATTACAAGTAAGTAAGAGAAGAGTTCCATGGTGAGAAAAAAGCGGATGAACAACACCGGGCATTGAGAAAAATTCAAGAGCTCCCATCCCCCCAGAAGTACTTGACATTCAAGAGCTTCCATCCCCAACCCCAAACCGGGCTTAAAAATCTCGTGTATAATCTCTTGTATAACTCCTGGGAACAAAAAGAGCTAGCTAGCTAGCTTTAATGTTTTCCCAAAAAGAAGAAACTATATATATATATATATATATATGTATGTTTCTATGCTATAATTAACTCACCTAATTATTGGAGCAAATAGGTTAGTAATTGAGGAAATATCAGTAGCCACTTCAGCTTCAAATTATAATGATCAAATGATGCTACAGAGTTTGGACCACAAAAACAAGAAGAAACTTTCATTCATATATATATAGACACACCTACCATATTAAAATATAATTTTCATAAGAAAAACCCCACAACTAGGACAAAATTTAAAGAGACTTTTCCAAAAAGTAAACCATATTGATGTAGAACTATATATACATATATATATATATATATATATATGTGTGTGTGTGTGTGTTGGATCCAACTAATCTTGTTTCCCATGATCTATTAATCAGATCGATCACAAATGCTAAACCAATTCCCCCCAATATGTCAAATGCTAAATGAAGAAATCAACAAGTACTAATATAGTCCCTTGGCTTGAGTTTTGTTAATAACTTAACAAAACCAGGGACAAAATTACAGAATCGAAGACATCCTAAACTTGACTAGATTTGAATTGGAAAATCTAATTGTTGTTTTTTGAGCAATATTCTAAAGAATTGACTCAAACCATGCTTCGCAATCAAACAACAATATTAGGTATATTTGTAGAAGAAGAAGAAGAAGGAAAAAAACACCTGGAGCTGCTCTGCATACCCATGTTGGACTTTGTCACTGGTATCGCCTATTTCAGGTGCTTGAGTTGGATCCGTGAGGGGGAGAGCAGATTTACAGTGAGAGAGAGGGAGAGCTTCGGTGGAGGGGCTGGGGACCTTGGGGGGGGGGTGGGGGTTAGCTACGCTCGTAGCTGGAGGTGGTGCGACGGCTACGGACGTGGTGGCACTAGGAATCCGAAGGAGAAACGAATTCGAGGAAGAGGAGAAAGGGAGATCTGTGGGAGAGAGAGAGAAGTCGCGAGGGAGGGGCTTGGCTGGGTTGGCCGGCGACGGTGGAAGTGGACGGTGACGGTGGGTCGACGGCGGCGTGCATTGGCTGCTGTGTGGAGGCATGAAGAGAGGGGATCGAGGGAGAACATGGATTGGGGAGAGACGGGAGGGGTGGAGGAGACGGCTGGAGGGAATCAAAATGGGTAAGGCGTGGGGGATGGAAATAAAATGGATTTTGGCGCCCGTATCTTTCCCAGCAATTTTAAGTGGGTGTGATATTAATTCAGATATTGCAGCGAGATATTTCGACGTTAAAAGCTTTTAAATCGCTGTAAAAAATAAGTAACAGCGCTCAGTTTTATTAGTGCCGTATCTTTGTTTAGTTTTTGCGGCGATTTAAATTTCGCTGCAAATACTAATATATTACAGCGATATCTTTTGCAACAGAATTAAAATCGCCGGTAAAAGTCTAATTTCTTGTAGTGAAGTCACTGGCCACCTCTCAATGGCCTCCCCTGTCACCGGTGGACCTCCTCCACCAAACCTAGCATCTCTCTCTCTCGCAGTGGCACACACCCACACAACCCATAAATGGGTTCATGCACAAATTTAAATTCTGTCCGGTATCATATAGAAGGGTTGATTAATATAGATTGGGTTTAGTGAGATTTTGAATTAAACATCATGTATAGCCTGCATAGAGCACGCAATGAAATTGAATCATGACAAATTAGCATTATTAATTGTTTTACTTTTTACAACAACTTTCTGATCCCTTAATTCTTTCTTGCAAAAGGTATATCACTTCCGAAAAGTGAAGTAGATAATTACTAGATTGGGAGTATCATCTTCTTCTGAAAAATTGTACTTTGTCAGCATATATACTTTTATTTAGAACTCAGTGACGGACACTTTTTATAAGTTTGGTGAAGTTTACGTTGTTATTTCACAAATGTTAAAAATGCTTAATGTTTCTTTAGTTTCCCGATCATCTCTTAGATCAGACGTTACATCATGAGTATTGACGGTTCATTGCAGATTGTTAGCGTCTGCTTGAACTACTATATATATACTTTTCGTATATATACAGTAGTTTGATCTTGAAATTTCTTTGTAATCCATGCATGCATATATGGCTAATTTCGACTGTAACATGGTACTATTCCTTCACCACAAACGACTGTACTTCATTAACAATTTTAGGGTATCGTACGTTTCGGTTTCGCCACTTGTTAATAAGATCAGGCCCAATTGCATGAGAATACCAAATAATATTTTATTGAAGACGTTTCTTTCTTGGCAATATTCTTATTGAAGACTAGCAGCTTGAACGTACATACCACAATGCTTTTATTGATAAAGTTTTCTTCTTAAAAATGTGTTACCTAGAAAATTTTTTTTCCAAAGAAAGTAGGCGTACGTTCAATGTATGATCCACTTCGGTTAAAAGCTGATTCGATGCCAGGCCTCCTAGTGCCAGAATCGATAGGTGGCAAGTACTTAACTAATTTCCCAAAAAAAAAAAAAATAAAAATCAGCATGATATATGCATTTGAAAGACCATATAACTTATAACCAATTAACCACGACAGGTCCAATTCATATAAATTTATCTTTATATATTGAAAGTATAATTGTATATTAATATGTGCATCAATCTATTATGATTAGTCAAAAAGTAAATTTTATTAAAAATAATATTAATTAAAATTTTAAATATAAAAAAATCAATATTAATATATAGATTAATACGTGACTTTACTTATATATAACAAAACTCTTATACATAAGCAATAATCCCCTTGATCCTATCTGCATATTTCCAAAACGTCGATCAATCCATATTGTGGCGTAAGACTGCTGAGTACATAAAATTTTCTTTTATCAATCTATAAAAGTAGACAAACAATAATTTATTTAGACAGGTACGTGAGGCTCACGGCTAAAAGTTGCATCGTGTGGGAACTTTAACAGTGACAAGATACGTACGGCACCTCCAACATCGACACGTGACGTTGTTTCATTCACTCTTCCACCACACGTCTTACCATCCCTCCACAACACCAAGTCCCACTTGATAAATTTGTCTGATCTATATATACCAATTAGTAATAGTCAATTTCTCTCCGAATTAAAGTAGCTGATCATCTGCCAGCCCTGTAGACTCTCTTACCGACGGGGGTGGGCAGCAGGGGCCCGCACCCCGCTACCCGTTAATTTATCCAGCGAAATCTTCGAAATAACCTAGACCCCTTACCAGAGTGTTATGGCACCCATTCAGACAACTCAAATCGATCATTAATGCATATTTCATAATGATATGATCATCCAGACTGCTGAATCAATCATTTGTACGTGTGATTGCAGGACATTTTCTCAGCACCTAATTGACAAAGATGGAATACCCGGGACTCATGTAACATGAGATTATTGCTATTAATTCATTGTTTTGGCAGCCTACCCCCTCTTTCATTACTGATATACTGTTGCTTTTTTAAAGGAAAAAAGCCCGCCAAGCAGGCCGGGTCTTAATTTCTGTTTATAAACGTATATAATAATTGAAAAATAAATTGTATAAATTTTTAATAGATAAATTTTATATAAGTTCTTATAAAAAAATAGACTACTTAAAAAAGTGTAAAAAATTATTTTTTATTAGTAAAATTTACTTTTTCACAAAATACTTGTATGAAATTTAACTATTTATGATTTATATCTAGCATTATTGATAATAATTTGCATGGCAATGTCTTGCATGCAGTAGTCCCATCGTCCTAGGGCCTCAAGGTCTTTGAATTAATCTTCCGGCCAGCTTCCTACATGCAAATGCCGGAAACTAACTAAGGCTGTCTTCAATTTAATTTTGTATTATATATATAAATTAGTATATAAGCTTTATATATATATATATAAATTAGTATAAGAAAATGCTAGTTGAAACTGATAAAAGTGACCGATTGAGTATTTTATTGTTTTATTTTAATTTTTTTAATAATTTAAAGAAGTAAATATTAATAAATTATTATTATTATTTTTATTTTTTAAAAATATTTAAAACTGCATAAAAAATATTAAAAGAAAATAAAAGAAAATAAATAAATTTACACTTGTCGCTCACTTCTATAGTCGGTCCCGTAGCACGGTCCATTACTATATAGGCTAATGTATAGCGTACGAACTTCTTCTAGAAGCACTATATATAGATAGGTCCAGTAATACACGACATGCGCAAGGGGTTTTCCACGTTGCAGATTAGACAGGGTTTTGCGGTCACGAATGGACACAGTTAGCTGGTTTTGCGGTCACGAATGGACACAGTTTGCTAGGCACGTTTGGATACAAACGATTTGATCTTAACTTCATTTTATTATTATAATTTTTTTAAATTTTTACATAAAATAAAACTTTTTAACGTTAATGCATGCATAGCCTCTAAAACTCAAATAGCATTGATAAGAACGGTCTTAATTAATTATAATAATTAGAAAAGTGGTGCACGCATGCATGCATTGTATAATCTACCCGTCAACAAACACGTCGCTTTAATTCATTGACCTCTGAATTGTAGATAGCAGTAAGCGTCGATTTGGTAGTCACTTCAAACGTCAGAGAGAGAGAATTAGCAGAGAGAGCTGCGTACAGCCACATGAGGTAGTACTACTAGAGCAGACACTCCTGCTTGGAAAAAGAGTACTGAAACGACGAACATACGCTTAGGAATCGTGTTCGAGGCTCTTAGCTCGGGTTACGACAAGCGCTACTTGCTCACGTATTGCGCCCAACATATATTATATATGTTTGTTTGTGCTTTTACACGACTATATTTTAAAGTGAAAAATATTTTTATACAATATATATTAAAAATAACATCATTCTATATATATAAAAAAAGATTAGTATATAGTATTACTATGTGAAATTTTGAGAAAAAATTATTGACGTGTCACTTTATTAATACATCAAATACATTTTTAATTTTGAAAAGCTTCCGACAAGCGAGCTGTGAGATGTTATGAGAATTTTATAAATAATAATAAAATAATTTATAAATAATAGTGATATAAATTAAGTTAATATTTTATGAAATTTTAAAAAAAGAGAGATAAAATGTTGAATAAAATATATTATAAAATTAAAATATTGTTAGCAAATATAATTTTTCATTTTGAGTTTTTTTATTATTGTTTTAATTCTCTAATAAGCAGAATAAATTCTTATATATACCAACTTATAAATAGAGTTATTATCTTGTGCTTTTTTGTTTGTGGCTAGAAAATAAACAAACAAATATTTGAGAAAGCGATTTTATGTGTTTTCTATTTCGTTTTTGTAAAAATATATAGAAAATTAATCAAATGGGTCTTGTAGCTAAAATTATAAGGAAAACTATATATATATCATTGCGTGTAGTATTATTTCTCATAAAAGATATATCTTTAAATATATTTTGTATTGATATTTGTGAGAATTAATGGCCTTAAAAGATGAAAAATTATTTAAATATAATTTTTAAGGTATAATTTTATTGATTTTTCTAAAAGTTATTTGAAATTCGAAATTTTTTAAACTTGCTATTAACATCCAGTATATCAAATAATCAGACAAAAAGTTAAACAGTTAACATAGAATTTTCTTTCTATTTTAGGAAAAATATGTTTAAAATCAACGTCCAAACTTTCTTTTTTATTTAAAAATAAAAAAAAAGAAAACTGAAAATTTAACATAACCGATCGAACAAGTCCAGGCTGTTCGGTCAAGACTCGTGCATGAGTGTAATATTCAACCAGAAAAGAAAGACACAGCTTCCCGTAAAAACAAAGGACTTATACAATACAATCATACAATGACAACTTTTACACAGCTTCCCGTAAAAACAAAGACTTATACAATGATCATAAAAGTTGTCGAAGACTTCGGGGATAAAAGAAATGCAACGGGCACGAGAAAGGTAATAATCTTAGAAAAATGATATTATCACTGCTCAATTACAATTTATTTATAACTTTTTTTATATTTAATTTTTTTTAATTTTTTATTTTACTTAATGATTAAAGAATTGAGTATTAATAAAATTATATTTTTTTTAAATTTTTTCTTAATGATTAAAGATGTTAAAAAAATACTTAAAAGAAAATAAAATAAAATAAAAAATTTGAAATACACATGAATGGTAAATGGATTGTAATAGAGTGACTACCCATAATCTTATCCCAATGTCCCAAATAAGCATCAAAAGTTGAAATTGACTTTGATATCTGTTGCTCTCCGGCACCGACGCCGGCGCCTAAAGCAAAGTTTTGAAATCCGTTCCGGAGACCATTCCGGTTGAGCCACTGGAACGGAATATTTCGGTACCGGTACGTTTCGGTGTACCGTTTCGGGATTAATTATATATTATATATAAATATTTATATGTATATATAAACTAACAATTAATAAAATAAATACATATATGTAAGTGTGTGATATGTATATGTGTATACATATAGAAGAATTAAAGATTTATAAAATGAATATATATTGAAAAAATTCACAAACTTGAGTTAAGACACAAAAATAAAGGAAAAAAATTAAAGAATAGAAAAATTATTAAAAGTAACAATACTTCTAATGCACGGAAAGGGGTATTTGAATTCTTAATGTACAATTTTATTCATTATTTTTTAACTTATTTAAAAGTTTTTTTTTTTTTTTTTTTTTTTTTTTTTTTTTTTTTTTTTTTTTCCGGACCGGAAATACTATTCCGGCCGGAATACCGGAATTCCGGCCGGAATTGACCGGAACGGCCGGAATTTGACCCGGAACGGAACAGATACCTATCCCATTCCGGTCACTGTTCCGGCACGAAAAATTCCGGCCATTCCGGCCGGAACGGAACGAATTTTAAAACTTTGGCCTAAAGTATCGACAAAACTATTTTTCTGAGGGGCGACTTTTCTAATGTTATTTAACATGTGTGTAAAATAAAAGAAGACAAAGTTTTAGCTTAATTCCACGGTAAATCATAACTATGTATAAAGTCAAATTATTTTATTCTCTAATAGCTGTGTAGAATAAATCATCTATATTATTTAAATGATAAGATCTGATTTGTAATATTTAAATTTTAAAAATTTATCTTTCAAATCATATTATATATTCACGTAAACAGTGTGGGGTGAAAATATCTTCCAATAGCGGTACTCATAAAAGTTATATATTGATACAGAGTTTTGTTACATACAAACGAATTCGCGTATCAATCTGCGTATAAATATTGATGCATTCATATTTAAAATTTAAATTGATACTATTTTTAATAAAATTTATTTTATAATCAATCATATTGGATAGATGCACGTATTGGTGCGTAGAATAGTTTACAACTAAATTTTTCCATCGATAAAATCATCTTTAAAGAGATCGAGCTTTCATTCCAAATACAAAACTTTATAATATGCCTTATACATATAAAAATAAAATTCTAGAAAACAAGACTAAGAATTTCCTTTAAATTTCTTGTGTTAGTCTTCGATAGAATAATAGTAATTCAATATTTTTTTAAATAAAATTCTTAGAATGTTTTTCTCAATAAAAACTAACAGGTGATCTTTAATTTATAAGCTCATCTTATATTTTAGTATTTAAGCTAGTTATACAAGTCTTATATAAAATCGGAATATTTTAGTGCCACGTTAAGTATATAATGAAATTTAGATCTCAAATAAATTTTCTCTTGCTTATTTCACTTCAGATTCCATATTAAAAAACCTGTAAATATCATATAATCAAGAACTTTGGCATCCATATTGATGATAAATTTATTATTCTCATAAACAATTTAATTATGTTTTGATTTTTCTAAGAATTAACCCTAAGCCCTTAAATTGAAAGAACTTTTGGGGGACAAAGAAATTAATTTTAAAGTGGCCACATCATAGAAATTAAATACATAATATATAGAAATTAAATAAAACTTTTGGGCATATAAAAAAAGAGAGAGGCATTTAATTCTATGTATACAGAAATTTAAGAAAAACTTGAAGAGAATATAAGGGTTATAAATTTTTTTGTGACCTAATTTCTATATATATAGAATTATGAAAAAAAATTAGGGAGCATTTTTTCGTGACCTAGGTTCTGTATTTATCTGTTCTCGATCGTAACGATCAGAAAGCGGCCTGATCATATGAATCCTATCTCAAGCTAGAGTTTATTTTTTCTAGTAAAATCATGTGCAGCTTGTTCAATTCCCGAAATTCATCATGGTTCAGTACGAAAATGAAATTATCCTAATATTCCCTGTGTTCATGATCATAGTTTTGACTGTCGAAGACAGAGGTGCAAGAAACATGTTATCGAGGTTGGGACGTTTCAGCCAGCAAATAATAGTGGCCATGCATATATAATGTCTTTTAATTAGCTAGTTAGCATAATATTTGACGATATTCGAACGTGTCTATTCAGAAATCGGAAACCTCCGCATGCATGCATGCATGTCTGTCGTGTACGTGTCAATGACCATGCATGCATGCCCTTGGTTGCAACAGGCCGTAGGAATTAGAAATAACAGTGTTTTCGTCCAAAACGGTGTATTTTGTTCTACTTTAGTTATTTGCCCACCGACATACTTTTTCTCTTTGTTCTCTATCCAAATTTTTTTCCTGTTTTGCCCTTCTTTGTTTAGATCAGACCACGAATCCCTCCAGACAATTCCAGAAAGAATACATGTCTAGATCTAGAAAAAAACACTCCTCCGATGATTCCAAATCATCATACCCATATGCATGGAAGTAAACCAAATCTAAACGCAATCTACAACAAAAACTTCCTCAAACAGTTTCAAATTTGTAACCATTCGGACAGAAAATAAAAATTACTCAAGCCATTACAAAAATAAAATGTAATTCGTGTAGATCTAAAGAAGACAAACAAATTTACTCAGACCATTACAAATTTTACTAGTCAGATTTGTACAAAAATAAATAGAATCTGTCGAAGTTTATGAGAATTGAGATTTGTACACCAACCCAAATATGAGAATTGAGGATTGAGTATGATTTCTCTTTGCTGCTCTCAAATGAACAATTTCCATTCCGCTCATGACTAAACTTTCAGACTCATTGGATGAACACGAACCAGACGAAATCATACCCAACCGAGGGTTTCACAACACAAAACAAGGGTTTTGCAAGTTTGATTACATCACGTTCAGTTTGAGATACATGTGTAGATGTTAAAAAAATAAAAAATACTTCAAAGGATTCGATAAAGACATGTTGGCCGGGTGTAACTTCCAATCCAAATTATATTGTCTATATTTTAAAAAGACTAATTCATAATACAATTGGAACTCAATTAAAATCTTATAAAAAGTAAGAATTTTTATTTTTTAAGTAATTTGGGATGCCCTACATCATCGGGAAATTATACTTATCATATATATTTATATATATATATATTCTTATCAGTGCATTCTTACTCACGTATGACGTATATATGTTCATCTTTGATCTGCTACCTCCATGCATGCCTACTCTTCTGAAGTGCTGACCGCTAGGAATACTCCCCCATTATCACCTCCAAATTAATCATAACTTGTGGCCATATCTCTAATCATTGCAGCCCCTCGTCTCAGAAGAAAAAGCAAAAACCTTTTGGCCATCCCATCAAATTATTAATAATTTCTAGCTTTGCCCACCAGATATATATCTCATTCAATTCACTCTTATTGCAAGGCTGTGTGCACGTACTTATTCGATTGGTACGCACGTTTTGCGTTGGATTCATTCCCCATGCCTCCAAATTAATCTCTCGGTTTCTTTCTCGTATAAAATACTACTCCGGTTTTGTTGTCTTCCATTAAAAAAAAAAAAAGGTGGAACTATTTAATTCGTACATAAAAATTTAAGGATGATGATACGTTTATTTTTCTTTTGCTACTTTTTTATTATTTTAGTGTATTTAAAATTTTTATTTATTTATTTATTTTTTAAAATATTTTTTTAACGTTCTTATACATTAAGAAAAAAATTAAAAAATATATAATTTTATTAATAGTTATTATTTTAATTATTAAATAAATAAAAAATTAAAAAAATAATAAAAAATGATAAGAGAGTATTGAATTTATTTATTCAAAATTTAGCAGGCCCAGCCCACTTGAAATAGAAAAGGACGTAAAAGCTCAAGACAAAAGGAAAAATGATAAAATCTGTCGAGATAGAAAATAAAGCTGATGACTTGTCAGAGAAAAAATAAAAGTGACGCCAAGGACGTGGACCGCAGGCTAAGAAGGTGGGGAAACTGGAAAGACGTAGAGGAACTTAGCTCCAAAGAGAAAAACGACGAGGGAGTCATAAAAGAAAGAGATTTGTAGGTAATTTTATTTATTTATTTATTTATTTTTATTTTTGATACATTGGGAGAGGGACCAAACCATCATCTTCATTTTAGAGATGTACTTCTTGTGCCTTTATGCCACAGGCGGTTGGAGGTATTTGAGTTGTCCTTTTCACTTCTAAATTCCGTATTTTTGCAGAGATGGCATCTTTTACAATCTACTCTCAATTTCAATTTTTAATACAAAACTGCTTCGGAGCAGTCAAACTATTTTTTGATCTTAACAGCCCTGAGTTAGAACAAGCCACATAAGCAAGTCTACTCAAAACAAGTTGAAACTTAGCACACCATATCAATTGAGGGCTCCTTCACCTCAATTGAATGATCCTTCATCAGACCCTCCTTCATTCAAGCTGCCGCAGGAGCATTTCAAAGCCCTTTACCAAAGTGAGAAGTCATCCCCCAAGACGCGCCGGGTAGGGGAAGGGATGCTTAGAGCTAGACCTGAGCAACATATTCTTGATTTTAGAATGATATTATCAGATTGTGAGGTAAAAGACTTGGGGTTCACTGGGTCAACATTTACTTGGTGCAATAATAGAGGTGGATCTTCTTCTATTTGGGAAAGGCTAGATCGCTTTGTTGCTAATCTTAGTTGTTGTCAACTATACTAAAGTGCCACTATTATACATGGATTAATAGCTTTCTCTGACCATGTGCCAATTGAGTTGGATTTAAATGGGGGTAGCTGTTATAAAAGAAGGAAAAAACCTTTTAGATTTGATATTATGTGGCTTAGAGAGAAGGTTTGCACTCAAATTATTGAAAACACTTGGAAGCATAGGTCCTTACAGAGTAGCATGCGTGAACTTACTAAGATGATAAAAGGTTGTAGCCAACTGTTAGAATTGTCGAACATTGGCAGGGCTTATACACAGCTTCAGAAGGCCAAGCATAATCTCCAATTGCTACAAAAATGTGATCCAAGGGATGTTGATAGAGAAACTATCAGTTCAGCTAGGGATGAGGTTCATGTGGTTCGAAAGAGAAGAGCTTATGGGGAAACATAGATCAAGAGCCATGTGGTTGGCAGAGGGTGATTAGAATACTAAGTTTTTTCATGCAAAAACTTCACAAAGGAGAAAAAAGTATAGCATCATCAAGTTGCAAGATGATAGTGGTATATGGCAAGAGAGGAAGGATCGAGATAGACTTATTTTGAATTATTTCAACACTCTTTTCGGGTTTAGTTCAAAGGGGCTTTTAGGATATTATTGAAAATATAGAGAGAAGTGCAACAGGTACCATGAATGAGGATTTAACTAATGTTTACGCTAAGGAAGAAGTCTACAAGGCACTAATGCAGATGCATCCTGCCAAAGCTCCTAGCCTAGATGGCATGTCACCTGTGTTTTGCCAGAGATATTGGCAGACCATTGGAAAGACTATCTCATCTGCTGTCCTAAAGGCTCTTAAATATGGCGAGTTCCCTCAGAAAATAAATCATACTTTTATCACTTTAGTGCCGAAAAAAGAAAACACCATTGAAAGTGACTAATTATAGACCAATCAGTTTGTGTAATGTCATTTATAAACTTATCTCAAAAGTGATTGCCAACCGATTGAAAATGGTTTTACTTCATGTGATTTCTGACTCTCAAAGTGCTTTTGTGCCTGGTAGATTGATTTCTAACAATGTATTGATTTTCTATGAACTGATCCATTATTTGAGGAATAAGAGGAAGGGTAAGAAGGGTTTCATGTACTTAAAACTAGACATGAGTAAAGTATATGACATGGTGGAATGAGGCTTCATTGAGGTTGTGATGGTAAGAATGGAGTTTGAGCCTAGTTGGATTCAATTGATTATGCTGTGCATAAAGTTTGCATCATTTTCTGTGTTAATTAATGGTGAACCAACAAGCCATATTATTCCAACTCAAGGGTTAAGATAGAGTGACCTTTTGTCCCCATATTAATTTCTGCTATGTACTAAGGGCCTCATTGGACCCTTTAAAAAACTGAGTTGTCAAGAGCTATACCAGGGATACAAGTTTGCAGGAGTGCTCCTAGAATCAACCACTTACTATTTGCAGACGATAATGTTATATTTTGTAGAGTTGAGCCTGAAACAAACAAAAGACTACAAGCCTTACTGCAACAATATGAGATGGCTTTAGGCCAAATGATTAACTAAGAAAAGACTGCAATAAAGCAAGAATGCACCATAGAGGATACAAGAGATCTTGACTCTATTGGGTCTAAGTCAAGCACAACAGTATGAAAAGTACCTTAGACTAACTCCTGTGATTGGGAAATAAAAAACTCATGCTTTTTCTGAAATGAAGTATAGGGTCTGGATGAAGCTTTAGGTTGGAAAGAAAAACTCTTCTCTCAAGGGGGTAAGGAGGTTTTAATCAAAGCATTGGTTTTATCCATCCCAACATATGCAATGAGCTACTTCAAACTACTTGTTGCACACAACTAGAATCAATGATGGCTAGTTTCCGGTAGGGATAGAAAAGGAAGAGAGGAAAACTCATTGGATAAGCTAGGCCAAGATGTGTGACTCAAAATATAGAGGAGGGTTGGGATTTAAGGATCTACAAGTGTTTAATATGGCCATGCTTGCCAAGTAAGGACGGACGATCTTGTAAGAAGAGGGCAACCTACTGCACAAAATTTACATGTATTTTCTTAAGGTACATTTTGTTTATGCTTCTCTTGAAAAAAAAATCCCTCTTATGCATGTAGAGGTATATGGGAGGCCATCCAATTATTATAAAAGGGTGGTAGATGGAGTATTAGGGATGGGCAGAATGTTAATTTGGAAGGTTGTGTGGGTTCTTGGTCATCAATGTTTACTGAATGATACTATTAATGCAGAATCTGTTTCTATGAAGGTAAGAGAAGGTGATCTAGTAGATGATAATACAAAGTGGTGGGGCTTAAAAGGAGTCAGAGATTTATTCAATCCAAAGGCAGTTGCTGAAATACTAAAAAACCTGTCCCCTAAGTCCAAGTGGTGGGGCAGATAAGTGAATATGAAAAAAATGAGAGGAGTGGCAGATTCAATATGAAGAGTGCTTATTGATTCTTCAAGGCCTACAAAGATGCAAGTAGGGGAGAATCATCAAATGTAAATTTTCATAATATTTTATGATACTCCCTATGGCAGTTGAAGATCCCAAATAAATTGAAGGTCTTTGTATGGAGGGCTTGTAAGGAAGGACTGCCAACTATGGAAAATTTGAGGAGGAAAAAGGTTGATGTTGAGGAAAAATGCATTTTAAAGTAATGACAGTTTAGAGACTTTGCAGCATGCCCTTTTACATTGTCATAACATTCATGATTGTTGGTCTCAATATTTGCCTACGATTCTAAATATGGATCAGTCCCTGTCTTTTAAGGATGTAGCACTGAATGTTAAGGAAAAGGGCATAGTTGATGATTTTACCATATTTGTAATGATTGCTTGGAGTCTTTGGTTCAGAAGAAATAAGATGCTACATGAGAAAGTGCATGGATCTTGGTCACGTGGTTGAATTTGTGTTTTCACTGAAGAAGCTCTCTTAGTCTAATAGACAGTAGCAAAATCTTGGAAGTTAGAAATTATTTCGATGGGTTCCACCTCCAGCTGATGCATACAAATTGCATGTGGATGGTGCTTTGTTCTATGACTAGAAGATGGCAAGAGTAGGAATCATCCTAAGAGACTTAAGTGGGAATGTAGTGTTGACTGCTAGTAAAAAGGAAGACGAAGTCCTTGATCCATTTTCCATTGAAATCCTTGCCATGCTTAGAGGTCTACAAATTTATGCAAATATGGGAATAAACAATCTTATCCTTGAAAATGATTGTTTGGTGATGATATCTGAGATCAAACAAAGTAGTGATTGTTTTATGGCTCAACGTGTGCTAGTGTAGGAGACTAGAAGATTAATGCAAATGTTTCATATTTGTAATGTTCAACACGTAAATCGCCTTAGTAATGAGGTTGCTTATAGACTAGCTAAAAATGCTTGGAATGTGGAAGACTTAGAGATGTGATGGGATGGTGTTCCCTATCAGGTTTCCCAAGCCATATGGCTTGATAAATGTTCTTTGTAACGTTTTCTTTCATTAATATGATGTTTGTTTTCCTATAATTTTTTTAAAAAATTGTACAAATTAGAGAATAGTCAACAATCTGTACAATCATTAAATATATTGAATTTTATCCACAAAAGGTCATAAACATAAGTCTTAATACTGAACCACGTAAATCTTTATTTATCTCTTTAATATTTTCAACATTTTATTTACTATTTAATTTATGGATGAGTGTCCGAGCACTGCAACACCGTCCGAGCATCCCCGTAAGTCATTCGATCGTATATTCGTATTGTTGGTATCCGACCTTGACAGAAGGTTGCATAAACAATTCCATTCCTCAATTCTCTTAACCAAATACTTATTGTCTTCCTCATTATCATGCTTCTCAATGTATTTTCTTTAGCTTAGTGGCTTTTGTCAAACTAGACTACTGGTTTGCTTGTAATTATGTTAGTCTAAAGAAGTGTTTGGATATTAAAAAATGTTTACTCTTATCTTATCTCATCATTATAATTTTTTTTAAATTTTTACATAAAATATAATAAACAATTCAACTTTTTCAAATTTCAAAACAATAATAATATTAAAAAATAATATTCTAATCATATTTTATTCAACTTTTACTTCAACTCATCTCATCTAAGTTGAGAAAAATATGAACCACCCTCAATAACATGAAGCATGTGTTAAAAGTCTATTACAATGGAAGTAGTAGTAGAAAATATAACAAAGTCAATCTGAGCTTCTCTTTTTAACTTGGGTGAACTTATTACGATCGGACTCCTTATCCTTAGCACTCCTAGCAAGTCTAATGAAGTGGAAACTATATTGAGTATGGAATAGATTGTTGTAAGCTTTGATGAAGACTGGGACATGGTAAAGATATTTTCTAGTTGATCTTTGGAAGAAAAAAACTTGACCTCAATGATTTTCTTGGCAACTATGTCCTTGACAAAGTGAAAATCAATTTTGACATGCATTGTACAAGCATGGAAAACCAAATTTGTTGACAAACACATTGCTCCTATTTTGTCACACCATAAGATAGGGGGTTGTGAGAGTTTAATACCAAGTTCTTGTAGTAATGATTGAAGCCATTGAGTTTCAGTTGTTGTATTGGCCAGTGCCTTATACTGAGCCTCAGTGCTTGACCGAGCAGCTGTAGCTTGCCTTTTGCAGTTCTATGAAATCACAAAACACAAAATCCTCTAGTTGATCACCTTTCATCACAAGATCACACCTAATCAACATCTGAGAATGCTTGTTGAACAATATTTATAGATTTTCAAATATAGAGACCACAATTGATTGTCTATTTTAAATAGCAAAGAATATGCTTTCCCACCTGCCAATGTGAGAATTTTGGTTTGTGTATGACTAAAATTCTCACAATCAAAGGCACTCATACTAGTCGAACTAGCCATTGGAGTGCCAATTGGTTTGGCCTCATGCATTTTTTTATTTTTTGAGAATATCCATGATATAGTGTTATTGAGATAACAAGATCTAGCTGTTGGAGCTAATTGCCTCAATGCCCAAGAAAAAAGTTAATAACTACCGAAGTTCTTGATATCAAAATCAAAATGCAAAGTGTTCCATAAGTCATCAATGGCATGCTTGTGTGAATAGGTGATTAGTATGTCATTGTCATATATTATTATATATCTTATGAACTTGGTAGAGGTTTGAATAAATAGGAAGTATTTGAGCATGAGCCATGGAAGCCCAACTCCAATAAACAATTGCATAGATGGGAATAGAAGGCCCTTGGGTCTATTTCAATCCATACAATGTTTTGCACAACTTGCAAATGTGATTTAGAAAGTGTGGATGAATGTAATCAGGAGGTTGGGTCATGAAAGCCTCATCTAACAATGTGCCATGCAAAAAAGCATTTTTCACATAAATGGAAAGAATGGTTCTTTCCATTATCATTTGATAACTGAGTTGTAGCTGTTGGAGAAATCAATACCAGATTTTTGGAGATATCCCTTGGAAACCTCATGTGCCTTATAGTGTTCGACCTTACGATTAGTTTTCCTTTTTATCCTATATACACATTTTGAACCAGTGGCATTTCGGGTTGTAGTGGGTGGAGCTAGAGTCCAGCTGTCATTTCTTAGTAGGGCATTGAACTCTTGATCATGGCAACTCCCAATTCATGGTTTTTGACCGTAGTAGAATAGCATGTTGACTCAACCATAAATTAATTAGTGCAAGAGGCTTAGGAGGGGTAGTGAACAGTACCGTCAGTGTGTGATTTTGGTTTAGTGATCATATTGTTTTAGACTGAGTAACCAGAGGGTGTAGGGAGGGAGAAGGATCTATTGATGTTTGAGTGGAAGGCTTACTTGATGACAAAGAGGTTTCAAGAGGGTTCAAGATTGAGGGAGGAGAGTCTGAGTTGAGGATGAGGGTTCTGACAAAGTTGAGAGTGATGGAAAGGATGACTGTGTTTGTTGGATGTATGGGCCAGCTTGAATCTTGTGAGTGATGGTTAAATTAATATTGTTACCGATTCGAATTTGATTAGGTCCATTGTACTCTTCTACTTTAAAATCAAGATTGGATAGATCTAAAGTCAGATGATTTGTTATGCCGATGTTAGGATACCAATTACAATCTGTTGATTGAGAGGGGCTAATGCAATAAGCCTGCATAGAGGAGTCACTTTAGTAGGACTCGAAATAGTGGTGGTACCATTGTAGAGTGGTATGTCTTGCCTTGTTACACACGACTAATAATTCGATGACTGAATGAGCAAATGGGCCTCGAACACAACTTCTACCAAAGTTTACACATCTCAAGGTAGAACCAAAAGTGTGAGTGGCAAATCCAAAACTCGAAGAACAACCTTTATAGCCACCTCGAGACCCATTGGAACGAGATGCGACATTAACACTAGCCACTATGAGATCAACATATGTTTGGTGATGTTCCATGCGTAGCTCATGAGCAAGCATATAGCCATAAAGATCTTTTAGCGAGATTGGGTCAACGCATGTTGTTGACATTTGTATATATGAGTCATCAAGTTAGTTAGCAAGATTAGTTATTATAAGTAGCACGTATATATTAGAAATTCTCTTTGTATATAAAGGGCATGTTCCTGGAATTTTGTTGGTTACTCAACCGTTAATTGGTGATAATTACCACGCTTAGTGTTGATCAATGCAGATTGCTTTATGATCCAAGAATAAACTCCGTTTCATCGATAGCAGTCTACCTTTGCCATTTGAGTTGTCTGACCCTACATATAATGCTTGGTTATGATGCAACGATATGGTTTTTTTCATGGATATTGAATTCAATATTGAAAGAAATAGCACTGATTGTATCTACAAAGAAACAACAAGAGAGCTTTGGTGTGATTTGCAGGAATGTTACTTACAAACAAATGCCCCACAGTTTTTTCAAGTTCAGAAGGAAATTGGAGATTTGGTACAGGATGATCTCACTGCGAGTGCATATTTCACTCATTTAAAGACTCTTTGGGATGAGTCCATGAACTATATGACTTTTCCTTGATGTGGTTGTGCAACAAATTGTACTTGTGAAGTCTTGAAAGCTGTTCTTGAATATTGACAACAAGAGCAAATGATACATTTTTTGATGGGACTAAATGAAACATTTACAAATATTTGAGCTCAAATTATATTGATAGATCCATTTCCTGATATAAACAAGGTATTTTCTTTAATCTTGCAAGAAGAGAGATAGCGTGGTATTCATCTCAAGGGGGAAGTTATGAATCTTGAATTTGCTGCTTTGATTTCTACTACTTAACAACAAAATTCTTAGAAAATTTTTCCAAGAAATAAGTTTTCTTCAAAACTAAAGCCAATGTGTAGTCATTGTGTTATGGCGGGGCATACCAAGGAAAGATGTTACAAACTTCATGGATATCCTTTGAGTTACAAGTCTACAAGATTTATAATTAATTCAGTCAATGGAAATCCTTCTGACAATATTCCACTGGAGTCACAAATTTGTGATGGACCATCATTACCTTTTACTCAAGAACAGTGTCAACAACTTCTTCCATGCTTGAATTACACAAATATTCAAATAAACCTGCTATGGTTCATCAAGTAGGTACCTAGCAAAATCTTTAATCAAGTTGCCCATCATTTCTTAATCAATCTGGTATACCTTTTTCTCAGCATATCATTTTTTCTACTATCAATTTTGATGATTTTTCCTCATTAATTAATAAGGTTGATACAAAATCTTTTGATGCACCTTGGATCATTGATATTGGTGCAACTGATCATATGGTCAGTTTTGTTTCTTTCTTAAACACATCTTCAATTGTTCATTATGCTTTTGTGACACTTCCTAATGGTCACAAAGTAAGTGTTACACAAAAAGGCATAGGTAAAATTTCTAATTCTTTCATTTTAACTAGTGTTTTATGTGTTCCATCCTTTTCCTTTAGTCTATTATCAATTGGTAAACTTGTTCATTCTACTAACTATGCTGCCATTTTTTTGAATAAATCTTGCTTCATTCAGGACTTGTGTGCATGGAGGACAATTGGTCTGGGTGAAGAACAAGATGGACTCTATTACTTGCTGCCATACATGACATCAACACCTGGTGTAAATAATGTTTCTATTTCTAGTGTTCCGGTTATCTTTTCCTTTGAATAATTCTGTCACTATTGAACCTTTTGAAGTCATTCATTGTGACATATGGGGTCCATTCTCTACTTCCACTTTGGGAGTTTTTCGTTACTTCCTCATAATTGTAGATGATTTTACACAAGCAACTTGGTTCTATATGATGAAGAATAAACAAGAAACTCGACCTAAGTTACTCTCATTTTTGCTCTTGTTGAAATACAATTTAATCATAAAGTCAAAACCATTCGAAGTGACAATGGCCTAGAATTCAATATGACTAGTTATTATGCTTCTAAAGGAATCATCCATCAAAGGAGTTGTAATGCAACTCCTCAGCAAAATGGAATCGTGGAAAGGAATCATAGGCATTTATTAGAAGTAGCTAGAGCCCTTAGATTTCAAGCCAACCTGCCTCTATGTTTTTGGGATGATTGTGTCTTAATAGCAGCCTACATTATCAATAGATTGCCCACTCCACTTCTTTCCAATAAGTCTCCTCATGAATTACTTTTCTCTCTAAAAAGCCTTCTTATTCCTATTTCAAAGTTTCTGGATGTCTTTGTTTTGCTATTACACTTTCTGCTCATAGAAGCAAATTTGATCCTAGAGCATACAATCTCATTCTATTTTTCTTTCTCAAGATGTCATTTTCCATGAACAAGTGTTCCTCTACAAAAATAATCCTCTTACTTATTCTGCTCCATCTGCTGTTCCTTTGAAATCCTTTGTTTTTCCAATTCCAATATCAGATCATACAATATATTCTCCTTTACCATTTTCTACAAACACACAAAATAGTCATAATTCCACAGATATTGTTTCCAATAATGATATTGTTTAGCCTCTTTGAAGATCCACTAGACACAAACATCCACCAAATTGTTTACAGTAATATCACTGCAACTTCAACAGTTCTTCATCAGACCATAGTCTTCTTGCTACAGCTTCTTCCAAGGCAAGTACTCTTTACCCTTTGTCTACCTGTTTTTCTTATTCCAAATTATGTTCTTCCTCTAGAGCCTATATAGTTGCTTTAACCTCAAGTTTTGAACCAAAAACTTATCATCAAGGTATCAAAATTTTCACATTGGCGTTATGCCATGTTAGTTGAGTTAGTTGCTCTTGAACAAAATCATATATGTGTTCTCACTCATTTACCTCCTGATAAACATCCCATTGGTTGTAAATAGGTGTAAAAAATTAAACATAAGTCAGATGATACTATTGAAAGGTATAAATTTAGGCTTGCAGCTAAGGAGTTAACACAACAAGAAGGGTTGGATTTTATTGACACTTTCTTTCCAGCTGCTAAACTCACTAGTGTACGTTATTTGCTTGCTATTGCTACTGCAAAAGGATCGTATTTACATCAATTAGATGTAAATAATGCCTTCCTACATGGAGATTTGGATTGAAAAGTATACATGACATCAAGGTTATGGTAGTGAGGGGGAGACACGGCTATATAAGCTGACCAAGTCCTTATATGGACTCAAGCAAGCCTCTTGTCAATATTATTGCCAAGTTATCCAATTGTCTCTTGAAACATGGATTTTCATAATCCAAGTGTGTTTATTCCTTGTTTACCAAAGTCACTACAAGTTCATTTCTTACCTTACTTGTCTATGTTGATGATGTAATAGTAGCAACCAATGACATTCAACTAGTACAAGATATCAAGAATGTCCTTCAAACTGAATTCAAGATTAAAGATGTTGGAGAATTGAAATACTTCCTTGGATTGGAAGTAGTTCAAACATCTAAAGGCATTTCTGTTTGTCAAAGGCACTATGCTCTTGAAGTGTTGACAGATTCTGGTTTTATTGGTTGTAAACCAGCAAAGATTCCTATGAATTGCAATTTACACTCACTAAGGTAAATTTTGGTATACTAGATGATTCAACTATTTATCGAAGATTAATAGGGAGGTTACATTACCTAACCATTACAAGACCATATTTAGCATTTTCTATTCATGTTCTATGTTGAATGAAGACTAAGCATGCAAATACAATGGTAAAGGAAAAGGCAGACAACCTGTTTGATGAAAGGTTTCAACCACAACGTTGCATTGATAAGGATCCTCTTCGAGGGAGAATCAACCTCCTTACAAGACTACGAATTCTACTTTTTTTTGCTAAATATTTTGATGTACCTCTCTACCATTTTTTTTGGCTTACATGTGGATGTAAAACCACTACTAACAGAACTAATGGAATTGAAACACGTGGAATGTAAAACAGGTTGGAAATGTAAAATATAGATTGTCAACTAATCGAAAGGAAATGACCAGCTATGTAAGACAAAACACACCGTTTGGGCATATCCCAAACGCTGCATTCAGTGAACACACACACACACTTCAACTCACACACACACATCTAGCTTAATCTGAAATAGACACACACACCACACGGCGTCGTTCAGCCTTCACTTAGGTTTCACTTCTTATCTTCACTTCAGTACACGAACACCACTCCAGTTCTCTTCAGTTCTATTTCTTCTTTCAGTTCTTCTTTCTTTTTCTTTCACCAACACCTCCTTTCTTCCACCATTTGTGCTTCTAGCCGCCGGTATCATGACAAAGCTTCCCCTCTCAAAGCACCTTGCCCACAAGGCATAGGTAAAGGTCTTTTAGATGCCATAAGATTTCCCAGCTGCTGTCCTCCCTGGGTAATCCGACCCACTTCACAAGAACTTTGCTAATAGCTCTATCTCCTTGCTTTGTCATATGTCTTTCAATTATTTTTTCAGGTTCAGGCTTTAATTCCCCCTTGTTTTCTGTTGGTGGCAGTGACAGAAACACTTGGATTTGTGAGCCAAGTTTTCTTTTCAAGCAAGACATATGAAAAGTTGGATGGATCTTGGACGACTCGGGAAGCTTCAAACGGTAAGCCACTGCACCTATTTTAGCTTCAATCTGAAAGGGACCATAGAATCTGGGTGCTAGTTTAAGATTGTGTTGTATGGCGAGGGTCTTTTGTCTGTAGGGTTGTAACTTCAAGTAAACCCAATCCCCTATTTCAAACTGCCTCTCAGTATGTTTCTTATCTACAAAATGCTTCATACGGTTACTGGTTTCACTGAGATTGTTTTTTAGTAACTGTATTACCTAATCTCTATCCCTTAGATTCTGATCTGCCATGGTATTAGCACTTGTCCCCGGAACATAGGTCAATAAAGTTGGGGAAGGATGTCCATAGATAGCTTCAAAAGGAGTCATTTTTGTAGACGTATGGTAAGTGGTGTTATACCACCACTCGGCTATAAAGTGGCCATACTTCGAGAAACGGTCAACCATTACGGAAATAACACTGAACCCTTTGGAATTAGGCAATCCATCAATGAAGTCCATTGATATGTTAGTCCAAGGTTGATTAGGAATGGGTAAGGGTTGCAACAACCTTGTTGGATATGTATTTTCATACTTAACAGCTTGGCAAGTCTCACATTCTCTCACTAGCTGCTTGATGTCATGTTTCATCCCCTTCTAAAAAAAATCACATTTAGCCCTTTGATATGTTTTTAAATACCCCGAGTGACTGGCTTGGGGATTGTGATGAATGTACTGTAAAACCTTTAGCTTAAATTCCGACTTGGGAGCTAAGACCACTCTTCCTTTCTTAACAAATAACTCATATTAATTCATTTAATTTAGATTAATATAAATCAGGAATTATTTTATAAATACGTTGCATGTGTGTATGGATAAACTTACGCCTCATTTATTTTTATAAATTAGATGAAATAAGATAAGATTAATTGAGATAAAAATTAAAAATTAAATAAAATATTATTAGAATATATTTTTTTAATATTATTTATATTTTAAAAGTTGAATTGTTTATTTTATTTTTTATGAGAATTTAAAAAATTAGTAATAATTAAATAAGATGTGATAAAATAAAATAGTTTATAAAAATGAACGAGACCTTAATTAATACAATCATACATAAATCCGTACGATTGAGAATATATGTATATATGTGTGTGTGTATATATATATATATATATATATAAATAGAAAAATGAGCTCAAAATTAGCTAGCACGACAAAGTAGAATGCAAGAAATAAATAATGGAGATATGTTCCATATAAGATATACTATATGTATAGTATATACATATTATTCAAATAATGAAGACTATTCTATATTAGTACATTGAAGCAGGAATCTTCGACTTTTCTAGAGGAGAACCAGCCCAAACCTAACCAGGATACGTCTCGTCTGCATTAGATTGCATGGCCCTTCCACTTTTGTTTGAGTGCACGATAATATTGTTAATAGAACATTTCCATTGGGGACAACGAAACAATAACATAATATTGTCAATCAATCATATAGTATTGCTTGGCGACTTTACCATATTTAAGGGCTAATTATAAACGGGTAATGATACCCTTATTATCCACCACTATCCTTTTACTAAACAAGAGTGACTTTATTTATTTTTTCTCCTCTGCCTTTCTCTTACCTCATCTCTGCCTTAGTTTTAAATCTTTTAGCTCGTGGAACACGCGTCTTAAGAATTAAATTGGTTTAGTTTGATTACGTAACATCAAAATATTTTATTTCATCTCATTTTATATAATTATTATATTTTTTTAAAATTTTTACATAAATTATGATAAACAATTCAATCTTTTCAAGTTCTAAAATAAAACTAATATTAAAAAAATTATATTATAATAATATTTTATTCAACTTTCAACAAAATATCTCATCTCATCTTATATAAAATGCATAACCAAACAAGGGATTTGGATTCAGCAATCATCTCATCTAATCTTATCATTACAATTTTTTCAAATTCTTTGGCCACAACAATTCTTTCAACTTGATGTGTAAATTCGAAAAAAACTTAAAACTAAAATTAAGTTTGTAAAAATAATAAACTTATTAATATGGACTCTAAAGTTCTTGATTATACAATATTGAACTTCTTAATATATAACCCAAACTAAAATAAATACTATGATTCATCAAGTATGAAAAAATTTATTTGAGGTTTCTATTGTAGCATTATTATATGGGTGACGCTACACCCACCGAGAATCCTCACCAATTAAGTAAATTCTTTTTTTTAACATTTTTAAACACCTTAAACATCTTTAAAAAAGAGAGAAGAAATTCAGAAAGTTATTAAAAAAATAATTCCTTAACTATTATGTAAAAATAAAAAAAAAGTAAAATCGGTAACCACTCTTGGTGGATATTCTCAATAGGACTAGGATTTTCCTTATTTTATACTTCACGTGTCTCCAAAATACTCATATTTTACAAGAAACTTCTATAAACTAGCTTATATACTAAAATGAAAGATGATCTTATAAAAAATCATCTATTAATTTTTATTGAGCACAAAACTTTACAAAAAATGGATAAATATTATTCCATCAAAGACGTACTAACATAAGAAATCTAAAGGGAATGATAAATTATATTTTTTAGAATTTTATTTTTATATATATATGGTAAATTATATATTTTTTTCTTCGAAATAAAAAGTCTTTTAAATTAGATGATTTTACTAAGATGTAACTTTATATATAGTTATTATCTTATGATTTACCGTGGAATTAAATATAAGATTTTTTATTTTTTTTTATTTTTTATTTTTTATTTTAATTTTACCTAAACGTTACACATTAGAAAAATTGGCCCCACCCCGTAGAAACGTCCGGTTCTGCCATGCACTGGTAAGTAGATAAAGGATTAAAGTCACGCATTGCTTGTAATTCAGATCTCAACGCTTCCTCTTTGTTTCTTTTTGAAGAATAAGGAATTTTATTAATGAATAATGCTATTTAGTCCCATAATTTTGCATACCCACTAGTGTATTTGATATATTTTTTTTAAATAGTTAAAAATGTTACCACTAGTACATTTGTGTATTTTTTTCTTTAATATCTGAAAAGATAAAAATAAAAAATTCACAAAAAACCAATTTGGACTAGTTGTAAATCGGTGGGGCTGACTTTTGGGTCAAAACGTGGAATTTCAACTTTAATGGGAATTATTTCAAAAACTTTACTCTCTCTCCCTCTAAAAAGTCAAGCCAGAAGACTGAAAATAGGAAAATGGACCACGAGTGAGTATTTTCGTAATAACTTGTTTTAATAATATAACCATGAAAATTGAATCCTTATTATTTTATGAAATTCTTTAATTTGGATTGTACTTATTATCTGTCATGAATTTTTTGATCATGGGATGCCAACAGGATGGTAGGGTAACCCTCTCCTATCAGGTGGTAGTCTACGGAGCTAGTGTACTTAGAACTCGGCAGAACCAGTTTCCTCTCGAGAGGTCTCATGTGCCCTCGCGGAGGTCGTCCTGCTTTTGTGCAGGTGTCTCTTCCCTGTACGTGGGGCCTTTTGCTGTTTGTTTTCAATATGGAGTAGTATTGATAAGCTTTGTCAAAGGCTCTCACTATCAAAGTAAGAACAGGATGTGCACGATGTCTTATGGTTTCAGTGCTTACGGACAAATATCACAATAGAGAACATTCAAGCAAACCATGAAGAAGATTTGGCATCCAGTGAAGAAGATATTCTTCAAAGACTTGGGATCCAATCTGCTGTTAGTCAAGTTTGAAGATTGCACCAATAAGAAAATAGTGCAAAGGGAAGAAGGTCCATGGTCTTTTGATAAAAACCTGGTGCTGATTAAAGAATTCGAGGGAGAAACTCAGATCAACAAGATTACTATCATGGATGCAGCCTTTTGGATTAGGTTGTATGATATTCCTCTACATGCTATGAATGAAAGGGTGGCTAGAATGATTGGTGCAAGTATAGGCTTGGTTGAGGATATTGACGTGGAACAAGGGGAGGTAGCAAGGGGTGAATTCATTCGGATCAAGGTAAGGACTGACATATCAAAGTCTCTGATGAGAGGTAGGTATATTCATCTAGGTTCTTAGGGATCTTGCTGGGTACGTTTTGTCTATGAACGCCTGCCAAATTTTTGCTATGTTTGTGATAAAGTGGGTCAGAATCATAAAGACTACAGTGCATGGTAGATTAGCAAAAACCTTTTATCTGAAGATGCTTTTCCATTTGGCTAGTGGATGCGCACTAGAGGTGGAGGGAAGGGCCAACGCCACCGTGATTAGAGGGAGGAAGGTGATCAGAATTCATTGCCATTAAGAACCACTAATGATGCTGCAGAATTGGTGCAATAGCAGGCTAGAAATAAGGATGAAACTATCATGGGAGTTAATATGGAGCAAGTCAACAATTAGGGTTATGGAATCTCACTAAATGGACAAGGAGACGTTATTGGGTTAAATAAGGAAGTATTGCACTAGGTCAGGAAAGAATAGGATCAGCATCAGATTACTAAGAATGATGAAATAAGTACTGAGAAAGAGCCAATTATGGAAAGTGCTAAAGATATAGGAGCATACATCAATGTGATAAGCAAACGTCTATGATGGGTGGAAAGCTTAATGGGGCTAAGGAAGCGAGGTGGAAAGATGTCAATGAGATCCAAAAGGGAATGCATGGAGAGAGCCCAGCAGTGGTGCAAATAGTCATACATATTGAAAAACAAAGTATTACATCTGCCAAGAGATAGTCCAGGCACAACAAGAAGGCTATTACTGAGGAAGTTATTAATGTCAAGAACAACCCATCTCAAAAGAGAAAGGAAATGGAGGTGGCAGGCTTTGATAGTCATCAGATCAAGCAAAAACAAAGGAAGTTGACAGTGGATGAGCTGGATAACCAACTTAAGATATCGGTGGAGGCTGATGCTCGGCCCTGCTCAATGCCATGAAAATCATAACTTGAAACTTTCGTGGGCTTGGAAACCCACATGGAGTTTGAGCACTTCGTGATTTAGTCATGAAGGAAGGTTTTGAGATCCTTTTCCTACATCCCACTGGAACTGGAAGACGGAAATCAAAATGAAGAAGAAAGGGGCATTGCCCCGGCCCCCAAGGGTTTTAATTCACTAAGCAAACGACGCCGTTCCAATTTCAAGAAACATCCGACGTCGTCGTTTAAGTTGCCCGGGGGGGGGGCAGATTCAAAATGACGTCGTTTTGAGAATCTTTGGTTTTATAAAAAAAAGGTCGGAGTTTGGAGTCAAAGTTCGGATCCCACGGGGGCTCCGACTCCGACTCCAACCTCCGACCTAATTTTCGGAGTGCTTTCGATTCCGACTCCGCCGGAGTCGGAGTCGGAACGGAATTCGGTCGGAGTCGAAATTTTTGAAAATTTGAACACCCCTAACCCAGAGTGCTTTTGTTCCTGGTAGGATTATTTCAGATAACATTTTTGTTGCATATGAAATGATACATTTCTTAAGAAAAAAAAAAAAAAAAAAGAAAATAAAAGGGAAAGAGGGGTTTATGTCCTTAAAGCTAGATTGTAAAGCCTATGATAGGCTTGAGTGGATATACCTGGAAATAGTTATGATGCAAATGGGGTTTGACAGCAAGTGGATAAAGCTGATTATGCTTTGTGTGAAGACACGTTCAGTCTCTATTCTGGTCAATTGAGAACCATTGGGACCTATTATTCCTACTAGAGGAGTCAGGCAAGGAGATCCTTTATCTCTCTACCTCTTTTTACTCCTACTGAAGGTATGGTTTCCAAGTTACGTCAAGTTAAACAATCTAGGCTGATGAGAGGGACTAGAATCTATTGAGGGGCTCCTCTGGTGAGTCATCTTTTATTTGCAGATGACAATTTGCTCTTTTGCAAGGCAACACTTAGGGAAAATGCAGTAGTGCAAAGAGTCTTGGAGACTTATGAGAAAGCTTCACGTTAGATAATTAATACAGACAAGACTTCAATGGTGTTCAACAAGAATGTCAAACCAGCTACTCAAGAAGAGATCCTGTCCTATTAGAGTATTCCAAAGTTCCAGCAGTATGATAAGTATTTGGGCCTCCCCCCAATTTCTAGTAGATCTAAATATAAAGCATTCTTAGACATAAAACATAGAGTTTAGAAGAAATTGCAAAGTTGGAAGGAGAAGCTTTTGTCACAAGGTGGGAAGGAAGTGCTTATCAAAGTTGTGGCCCTTTCCATTCCTACTTACTCCATGAGTTGTTTCAAGCTCCCTATTTCTTTATGCAATGAGTTAGAACAAATGATGGCAAGATTTTGGTGGGGTCAGAAAAGGGAGGAAAGAAAATCCATTGTGTGAGTTGGAAAAACATGTGTGAGCCTAAAGGTGCAGGTGACATGGGTTTCAAGAAACTAAATTATTTTAATACTTCTTGCTAAACAAGGTTGGAGACTTATGCATATGGAGGAAAACTTATTGTACAAGGTTTTCAAAGCTAAATATTTTCCTTATAACAATTTTCTTAAAGCTAGGCTAGGACATAGTAGCTCTTACGCATGGAAAGGGATATGGTCAGTTAAAACAAAATTGGTTCATGGGTGTAGATGGAGAGTTGGCAATGGGGAAGAAATAGATGTTTGGAATAAATATAGGATTCCAGGTTTTTGAGATTTAAAGTTACACAAGAGGGAAGGATGTGAGAAAGTTAAAGACTGGATTGATCTTTAAAGCAAATGTTGGGATGTTTAGAAAGTCAAAAGAATCTCTAGCAGTAACAAATGAAGTCCTAAAGTTGATCATAAGCTCCTCAAGCCATCAAGATAAGATGATCTGGGAAATGGAGAAAAATGGTTGCTTCAATGTTAGAAGTGCTTACAAGATGTGGCGCCCCCAACTCCCATGTACGGAAAGGTGGGAATCGTGATACCCGGATGATGACAACACGGGTCACACACCCAAACAACAAATACTAAGTGTGTGTACATGCAAAAAGTGCACAACAAAAATCGTAGCGGATAAATAAAAGAAGTCAACTATGTACTAGAATTTTAAATACAAATTCATCAAACTAAAATGCATTTCAAAAGGGTTATATAGTTATCTAGTAAAATATAATACAAAGCTAAAATATACAGACAAAAAAGGGGAAAAAAATTCCAAAGCCAACAAGTGACCCCAGGTCACTCCTCAGGTGGAGCTGAAGCCTCAGGCTCGACATCCTTATCTGTATCAAAATCTACGATTCTATAAAACGGAACTAGTAGGGTATGAACACTACATGAGATTATGAATTTCATTAAGTAACCAACCAAACAACCCAAAAGATAAAAACATTTAAACAACCAACATGTACGCATGTACATGCTAAAACATGCATGAGACCAAACCATCATTTTTCCCAAAAATGGCCATTTTTCCAACGCACACCAAAAATCTCATTTGGCCCAAAACAAGTTTATTAAAAGAAACAACCGCCATTTTTCCAGAAAATGGCCCAAGTATAAATTCACCATTTTTTCAGAAAATGGTCCACATATCTATTTATCAAAAATCCACTATTTTTCCAGAAAATGGCTTACATATCCAATTATCCCGTATACACCATGATCTCCCCTAGGGATCATTCGCACACCCTGGTTCCTTTCATCACACCACAGGTAACGATCGTGTGTATGATTTTATAATGAACGATGCCTAGTTTCCTGATGAAGCATCCTTTAGCCCCCGCCAGTAGAGAGGCCACGAAGTCAGCATGAGAGTGTTACCATATCATCCGATCTTGTTGTCACCCAGCGACAACCCAGTAGATATCGCTCAGTTTTATTCGCTCCTGAGTGATCAAAGGAGCTCCACCAAGATAATGTCCCATCTCGGCTTGGAGTTATGATACACATGCACCCAAAAATCATTTCTTAATATGAAAACTTAGTTTTCATCCTTAACCCATGAAAATGCATGAAACATAATAATGAATGTCATGACACAATACATAACAGGTAAAAACCCAAATACCACCAAACTCTACAAATATGCCCAATTCAACCCAAAAATCCACAGTCCTCGGACCCAAGGCTTGGCACAACCAAATAGATTGCATAAAAATATGTTAGCATAAAAATATATTTAAATCTCATTAAATTCTTTGAAAAATTACTTACAACGATGAAAAGGCAAAACTGAAGATCGAAACATACAAGCACCCAATTAATCACCCAATTAATGCCTAAAGCAAACCCGAAATAAAATAACCAACAAGCATGATTTTTGAGACTGAAAATGGGACTCAAAAACAAGAAAATTCAAAGTGAAAATTGAAGGAAAGGTGAGCTGATTTACAAGATAAAAACTAGAAGATAAAGGCTGGACAATGGCATACACGACATGGGAGAAAAATAACCAAGTAAATCAAAATGAAGCTCATGGGTAGGGGCTAAAACTAGGGCACAGTAAGGCCAAAAATAGGGCACTGGTTTGGGGAGAAATGGTGGTAGCGTGGGTCAATGGTAGAAGGAATCGCAATTGAGGCTGCGAGGTGCGTTGCAACTCAAAGACAGAGAGAGAAGTCACGGGTTGCAGTAGGGGAAGAGAAACCAGCAAAAGAAAATAAATGGAAGAAAGGAAAAGAAATAGAAGGAGATGAAAGAAAAGAAAAAGAAATGGAAAGAAGCAACAGCAACAACATAGATTCATAGAGGAAAAAAGAAATAGAAAGAGGAAGAAGAAGCAGTAGCACGGCAGGAGAAACGGGAAGGATTAATGACTTAAGAGCAAATTGGCTAAACAACGCCGTTTAGAAGGGATAAGGGGCTGGGTTGCTAAGCTCATGGGTTGGGCTTCCAAAACTGAATGGGCTAGGCCTAAAATAGAAATTAAAACACACTAAACAAGCTTAATCTGAAAAATAAATGTCCAATAAATAAAAACGATGTAATAAAATAGATAAAAATAAATAAATAAAAATACTACAACTAAATATTCATAAAAATAAACAATAAACCCATCAATAAACTATATTAAAATAGAAAGCAATTTAAATATTAAACAATAATTAATATAAAAAAAAGCACATTAAAATAAATTTCACAAATTAGTAATAATAAAATAATAAAATAAAATTCACGTTAAATTTAAAATAAGAGAGCCACTAATAATAATAAATAAAATAATTATTCAATTAAAACACACGAAAATATGAGGTATCACACAAGATGTTTAAGAGAATGGAAACCAATGACTCACATGGAGAGACTTTACATGCTAGCAGACAAAAGCAATTCTGGAAGAGCTTATGGAAATTAAAAGTACATAACAAAGTTAAAATCTTTGCTTGGAGGGCATGCAAGGATGATCTTCTAACAAGATTGAATCTGAGAAAGAAGTAGGGTTGTGGTGGATAACATCTGTCAACTATGTTCTAAATCTGTTGAAGACACTACTCATGCTCTATATCAGTGTCCCCATCTGTCAAAAGGTTGGAAAATTTTTTTCCTTAAGCTACACTTGAATGCCACAAATACAATTTTTGAGGAGATAGCTAGACATGTGCAAGAGAGCAAAATAGAAGGAGCTTTGGAAATGTTTTTCCTATTAGCATGGGGGTAGCTGGTACAGAAGAAATCGGTGGTTATTTGAAGAAAAACAGCTATTAACAGAGGAAGTTTTCAATCAAGCCTTGAGTATGCAAAAAAGTTTTAAAACAGCCAAGGGTCTTCCTCATGGAAACACAAACAACAGTTTTAAATGGCAACTCCCTTCTCGGGGTGCTTTCAAACTTACTGTGGATGGTACTATGTTTCATGAACAATGATGTGCTAGGATTGGTGTAGTACTCAGGGACTATTCAAGAGAGATCATTAAGGCAGCAACAAAAAAAGGAGGCAATAGTTCAAGACTCTTTTGAAATCGAGTTGCTAGCAATCTTTAGACGCTTATAACTATGCATCCAACATGGGTTACAACATTTGTATATTGAGAGTGATTCTCTACTAATGATAAAAGAGATTCAAGCTTCAAATCACTCAAATTCTTTGCTCAAAAATCTTTTTACAGATATCAGATAGATGATGCAAAGATTTTAGAATTGCTCAATAGAGCATGCTTACGTATTTTCAAACGTAGTAGCTCACACACTTGCTAGATATGCAAGACATGTAGATGACTTGTTTGGTGGGAGTATGTTCTCCCTTGTATTTAGCAAGTCATTTGGATTGAGAAGTCTTTGTAAGTTTCAGTTATGATTGAATGAAATTATGTCTTTCCTATAAAAAAAAGAAAAAGAAAAAGAACTCCCCCTCATGACTTGTTTAATGGTTGGAATAGATTCTTGTGTGGTTGGTCCGATAAAGAAATCCTACAAAAAAAAAAAAAAAATATCAGCATTAGACTTTGCTTGGTCCCGAAGGGCTTTGTACGGTTATTTACCATATAGTGGGGCCAAGGGCTCAATGGCGAGCTCCCACAATTTGGCCTGTCTGCTTGCCCAATCCACCCTACCTGCAAGAGAAATAGGCAAAAAATTCACCTGTTATCCAAGATGGGTAGACAGATAATAAAAAATAAGGATAAATAGATGGGTAGTGAGATGGGTTTTTAACTGCTCGACCACTCACTTACTTAAGTACAAAAGGAGGAAAAAAAACCTAATATGCCTTTTACAGTTTTGTTTGTCCATCTTCCTTCCCCCCTTCCATCTCTCATGCCTTTTTTTTCTCACCTCTTTGGCTCTTCTTTTTCTTCATCTTCATCTGTTTCTTATCCTTTTTGTCATCTCATGTTGTATTGTCTTTCTTCCTTTTCTTTTTCTTATTCTTTGGCTTGTGACTAAGCAACTATGTTAACACCTCTGCTTCCTCACCTCTCACTAGGCGGGCGAGCAACTTGCTCTTGCTACGCAGTGTAATGTGACCCACCATCATTGGTCGCTATGAAGTGTAGTGCGCCCAATGACTTTGCATGCATATATATATATATATATATATATAAGTTATTTGCAAATATGTCAAATTTGCTTAGTTTATTGTAAGGGTTATTGTAAATATGTAATGCCTGGTTAGTTTATTTGCAAATTTGCGATGTTGGTTGGTATATTTGCAAATCTATCGATTTTGGTTTTTTTTTTTTTGAGTTTTTTATGTGTTGAAGATCATTATTATGACAAATTTATAGATGATTATGCTATGAAATTTGCAAGCTCATTCGACAAATACGAGTAGACAGAGGTTGGGATGCGGTAGCATAGCACCATCCTTGCCTAGCCAAGCATAGGGGATGAGGAGGATCCAAGCTGGCATTCCATGTCAAAAATGGAAAAATTTAACCTATGATTTTTAACTAAACTAGCTAGTTCCATACCCTTAACAACAGTTTATTGACGGAGTTAATGGCAAAATCAGTCATTGATGTTTTTATTTGTTTTCCCAACTCATTGGATTGTGACCTTTTAAAAATGTAATCATTAAATTAGGAAAACATCGCAATTACATTTTGTTTTTTGTTTTTTTTTTTTACTCTTGTTAGGTTTTGAATGACACAATATGGCTTATGACCAATATTATGTACCTGTCATATTCAAAATAATTAGAGAAATTATACAAATATTCTCAAAATTAAAAAAAAAATTATCCAAAAATCTTGAAAAATTTGATATCAAAATGCAACTTAAGATAGACAAACTGGGAAAAAAAAAGAAAAACAAAATTGCTTATAGGCGGCCACTACCCACACTTGAGAAGGGAGGACTCCCTTTTCACAAGAAGAAGTCTACACATAGTCCATTTGTGGATGCCTTGCAAATGAACCAAGCTGGCATTCCAAATAAAAAATGAAACAGGGCATTTTAATGAAGAGAATGGGGTGCAGAGTGTCTGGATAGGAGGAAAAAAAAAATTTGTCAGAACGCAAGCGGGAACAGAATGGATCAAATGAAACACTATGCTGCATAAATCAAACTTACATTTCCTTCTCCATTCCCCGTCCCATTCTTCTCCTTCTCCCCTCTATCTCCTCCCCCATCTCCTCCATCCCTAACCTTGACCATAGAGTTTTTGTTCTACATGACTCATTCTGACCCAAGTTTTTTCTCTTATATCTCTTTCTCTCTCGATCCAAAGAAGAATGCGGTTTTTTCTCCTATCCCTATTTTGGTGCTTCATCATTATATTTGCTATAAAAACCCTAAATTCAATCACCCTAAAGCCTATCTTCCTTTAGTCCTTTTCTCTTTCTATTTATTCTATACGTAGAAACTCCATTCGAGATAAAGATAAAAGGGTTTGTTATTCATTCCCATAATTCTACCAAGCTAGGACTCTAAAATGAAGAAGACTTGGGTTTGAGGAGCTAATGAATTCACATTTGAAAATTCGTACCTTTTCTAGTCATTTTGATGTTCTATGGAACTTAAGCTTATTTTATTGGAACCTATAGTTTTTGCTTTTATCCCAAAGGTTTGCTTTCTCTTTCTTTTTTCCCTTTTTTACTTGTAATGCATTTTATTCCCTTCGGTGGCCAAAACAATTGAGGAAAAATCGAAGGAAACAGATTGGTAATATTATGTATTTTGGGGTTTTAAGCCTAGATTTTGTTTTTGCTTATATAATATTTTTTTTAGGGGTGGGGGGGCTTGGATAGATATCCTTGATGCCATGTTGCCACAATCCTTTGTTGGGTCTTTGAGTGTTTTTTTCTTTTTTTTTTCATTTTTACTTCCTAGTCAATGTTGGGCATTCCACGTATTTTACTGACTACAATTTTAAAATTTTTTTATAGATTTTAGAATATGTTACTTTGAATGATGTTTGCTTTTGAATACTATTGAGATGGTTAGTGTGAATTATGCTTTATGTAAAGCCTACTACTAGTATAATGATTTTGAGATGGGTTGTTGTTGTGAACATGGCTAAGTTTTCATTCTTGTCTTATTGTATAAAGGCTGTTTTATTCTATACGTTGCTTGTAGACTTTGACCTATTATCTTACCTCTAGGGATTAATACAGTGTTTGGTTTTGTCTTGAACTAGCCCTTGCTGCATAAATGATATTGTAAGGGAATTTTTGTCCTTGGGCTGAAGGCCCAAAAGACAAGCCCAGACATGGGAAGCCCAGCCCAGCAGAGTGGACCCTCGGCCAATTGAGGGTTCCTGGTCTTGAAGATGAGGTCGGCACATGGCCATAATCATGCGGGAAGTCCCCAAAATGCAAGGAAGGAAGGGATAAATCACTCTGACATTCCCCTAGGACACCTAGCCTTAATAGCACTATACATGTTATTGGGTGGGAAACGTAGGGAGCCCTTGATCTTCTTACGGCAAGAAAAGAGGAGCCTGCCGGCGTGCACCTGCAGGATAGAAGAGACATGAAGTTACACCACATTAGTTGTACCACCCTAGAGGTCACACCGTAGTCAAGGAATCTGACCATAGGAACTATTGAAGGGACATATCCCCCTAACATAGAGTATGGGCAGCCTAGCCCCCGAAACCTAGTATAAAAGCCGATCTCAAAGTACGAAAAACTCTCTTTGATCCCTCTACTCTCTTGTATGAAATACAAAAGTAATACTGACTTAAGTATTGGAAACTCCTCGACTTTCGCCAGGCCCCTTCGCCAGGGCCCCTGAATCTCTGTGTTTTCTCTAAGTATGTAGTTTTAAGCCCGAAGACCCGAGTCGCTAGAGCCTAGCCCAAAGGCATACAAAATATGACGTTAACAGATATGATGGCTAAGTGTGAGACAATGGCATTGGTAACCTATCAAATGTAGGTAATTGAGGAAAACCTTGACTACGAGATTTATGTAATTGTATGGTTTTGAGAAACAGATTTAAAGTTATATTAGGTTAGGTGCCACATTAGTTCCACTCTGCATTTATGTAATTGTATGTTGTTTCAATAATTGAATTGCTTCATATGGTAGATAGAAGGGCCTTTTAATGGATTTCTAGAATTGATTCTCGTTACATTAAATATTGTGATGGCCTCTTGTTTAGATCCATTCTAATGTAGTTGATGGTTCTGTGCCATAAAATATTGTGTTAGCTATGAATAAATGTTATCAATTTGTGAGGATAACCAAAAAGTTGCCATTAGGTGCAGTAGTTTTTAACCAGGTAGTTATTTAGGCCAAGCTTAGAGTAGTTTAGTTGACGTAGTATTCTGAGATAGTCTGCAACATATTAGCTTATGATCATAGTTTGAAGAAGAATATTATATTAAATTTGAAAATGTACCTGAGAATAAGTTGCATGCGAGCTAGGTTAATCACCCTTTCTTCCAAAATACTTGTAATTCCTTGTGACTGATTTAGAATGGTATTGTCAGTTTTTTCATCTTCTCTTGTTAATCTTTCGAGGAGGAACTACCCAATGTGCATATGCGGTCATAAATCTCTCCCTACAAAGAGACTTAGTACATTATTCCAACTCCCAGTTGTAGTTCTATCTATAGTTGTAATTGCAACATTGGAACAATTTTGATGGGGCGGCTTATTGGTATGGTAGACCCCGTTAATTGCATATAACTTATCAATCATATTCTTAGCATACTCATCACATGACACTGCATTTGTTGAGATGCCATAGCATATCTTGATTATATATGAATATTTATTCACTTCTAGCCCACATCAACTACGTAATAACTACTTCGTATAAGAATATATTTTCTTTTTATGTCTTTCCTTCATCGATTTAATATGTACTTCTTTGGTAGCGAACATACTTGTTTAGCCTTTAAAATTCTTAATATATGTCTACCCAATATCCCTCTCATCTCAAACAATTTGCATAAATAGTTTGCCTCACACTCAGCTTGATTAAAGCACACAGAATGGGTAACCTCCTTAATGAAATCATCAACATGGACTTCATCTTCCACATAGTACATTGCAATTATACCATGCTTTCGGTGTAAAGCTGGAAGTCAAGCATCCCAGTACTTCTTGTTAAACTTTTCTAAATTTAGAGTTAGTGTACAACTCTTGAAATATCTTCCCAAGTGGAGAGGTAGAGAGCATGGGAATTGTGACATTGATTGATTGAAGTCTGCCCCATTTCCATTCTCAATCTTCTTCCTTAACGCATTATCAAATTGATCGAAAAACTCTTTTAAGTTTGTCCTAGCATGAACATAACCATCAAAGAAAGTATTCATGCCCTCGCTTCGTTAGATTGTCCTCATTCCAGCCTAGAAGAAATCTTTTAGGAATATCGGTGCTCAATACGTACACTCAGTGTATAAAATCTGCAACCAGGTAATCTTCTATAAGTTGTACCTTTTAATTAACACTTTTCAACATTTCTCAAATTCCTCAATTATTTGAGAGTCATACATACACTTTAGCAACTGACTTTTCAACTCGATTTTGTATGCACTATAGGAATTGAGTTTCTCAAGTTCTTTTTTCAGTATGTGCCATAAGCAAGATTTATGTCGGCAATTTGGAAAGACGACACCAATCTCATTTTTCATTACTCTTTCTTGATATTTGATAATAGCTTTCAGAACTTTACCATCCATACAATTCAATCAAGTCTGAAACAACTATATAAATATTGCTATATCCTCACTTGAAATCAATCTTGCTCCCAAAAGGATTGAATGGCCATGGTGGTTCATACCAATAAACGGTGCAAATGGCATTACATACCTATTTATCAAATATGGTTCACACTAGAGGGTATGGTTTGGATCCTTGGCGCCCGAGTCCATGTATAGCTTCGGAGAACTGGCTTGCGTATTCCTCATGCAGTTTGTGGCAAGTAGGAGAAGAAGGCATCCCGCAGTATACTTCTACACCATCAAACAAAGTGAAGATGAGAGCCAAAAAGTGTGCTTGTCCAGGTTGAACAAGGAGTACATGACGACGAATGACCAAGACGAGAAGATAACTCTAGTAGCGCTCCTAGGAAAAGTATGGCCTCAGTCCCAATTCATGGTAGAGTTGGCAAAGAGAACTCCTGCCACATTGTGGGAGTTCATGGATCAAGCTGATAACTTTATCAATGTCGAAGATACACTTCGTGCCTTGACCAAGCCGAGGAGGAAGGAACCGAAGCATGCAGACAAGAAAGGGAAGGCTCGAGCCAAAGGCAAGGTTCATGAGAAGGTAAAGCGAGGGCCACATGACAACAGGAGGGAGAAAGCCCCCACGAAGGGCCTGGGACTATGATTTGACCAACCAGTGCTCACCATCCAAAAAGATGACTGTCAGCCCACCCAAGATGATGACTATCAGAGAACTAGTCATTTTTATTACACTTACCACCAATCCACTACACATAATACCGAAGGTTTCCTTTTCCTTGAAAGAGGGAAGAGAGCAAGTGGGTCGTCCAAGGCCAAGACATCCTCCCTCCTGTAGGCCGGAACGTGAGTGGAGGAGGAAATCCCAATAAAGGAGTGTCGAGAAGGGTGACAGGCCAAGAAGAGAAGAAAGCTCAAAGTGAAGGGAGGCCAAGCAAAGGCCCCCGCATGGTCACCCCCAGTCGCTGCGTCGGGAAGGACCCCCACTGGGAGAAATCAGGAGCATTGTAGGAGGATTTGCCAGCGAAGGCATGGCCTTATCCAGGTAGAAGGCACACGCCAGAAAAGCTCGATATCAAGAAGTGTACTCAGCTGAGTACCTCCATGCCAAATAAAGGAGAAGCGAACTGACCCTTATAATCTCCTTTAAAGAAGGCAACAAGGAGGGGGTCCCCTACAAGCATGATGACGCCCTAATGGTGATTATGCTAGTTGCCAACTTCACCACTAGGTGAATCCTAGTCAACAACGGTAGCTCTATTGACATACTTTTTTGGGAGGCCTTCACCCGAATGGGGATAGATGTCGCCCGACTCTAACCAGCTCCCATGCCATTGAAGGGTTTCTCCAGGAAAATGGTTCAGCTAGTTAGGACCATCACGTTGCCTGTTTTGGTAGGCAACACCCCCTACACAGCCTCTGTCATGGTCGACTTCTTGGTGGTAAAAGCCCCATTGTCTTACAATGCCATAATTGGTTAGCTAACCTTCAACAGCCTAAGGGAGGTAAGATTCACTTACCACTTGAAGATGAAGTTTCCAACCTCTCGGGGAGTGTGAGATATTCGAGGAGAATAGGTTCTTGCATGAAAGTGCTATGTACAAGAACTGAAGCCGAGGGCTGGCGAGGTGCGCATGGTCCACCCCTTGGACACTTAGGAAGGTGAAGCTGAATGAGCCACTAGAAGTGGTCGCGTCGAGCCTGAGTTGCCAAAGAGGAGTCAACTATACACCTCACATGAAGCCTCAGTAGGTCTTCGTTGACTCCTACTCCTACTAGGTTGAAGGGGGAGTGGGGGATCATATCGTTACAGATGAAGGGAAGCTAGGCCCTAGATGGGAAGGCCACTATGTGATCACCGCCAACAACAGCCCAAGCTCCTATAGGCTTTGAGACTTCCAAAGGAACAAACTACCATACCCTCAAAACGCTGAGCACTTGCGGAAGTTTTATTGATAAAAGTTTTATGTTTTGTAATTTACATTTCCATGTTGAAAACACAAATTCTATTAATGAAAGGATGACTTT
This sequence comes from Carya illinoinensis, assembly GCF_018687715.1. Taxonomy (NCBI): domain Eukaryota; kingdom Viridiplantae; phylum Streptophyta; class Magnoliopsida; order Fagales; family Juglandaceae; genus Carya; species Carya illinoinensis. The sequence continues at coordinate 23,842,650 of NC_056757.1, forward strand.
TCTGGAATAAAACATGTAAACTCCCTATCGCCATCAATGTAATCTCTATCAACGTTATCGTCATTAAAGTAATCTCTATCAACGTTATATCCATCAAAGTAATCTCTATCAACGTTATATCCATTAATGAAATCTCCATCAAGAAAATCTTCATCAACGCAAACTCCTTATTGCCAAACTGCCGGGTAACTTAGCTCCCCGCGAGGATCCAAAGGCCAAGATAAGCCTTAAGGCCACTTTTCCTTCCTGCAACGGAGACCTCCGCTATGACGAAGAGTGGGATCATCGCCAACCTAACCCAACATTTACCTTCTCTGTCATGTCAACGAGCGTGAGCAGGTCCCGTCCCAAATTGTCCAAACAACTTACCTTCCCGAGAGGGTTGATAGGCAGGTTGAGTCCCCACGGTGGCCCGGCCTTCCTCATAGAGAAGAGTGGGTCTAGCCTCTCGGTTGCCCAAAAAACTTACACTGCCCCCATCATAGCGAAGTGTGGATCAGCTGCTCAACTGTCCAACATTTATCTTCATCACAGCGTACCAAAGAGATGAGTGTAACACCCAAGGTTGCTTTCTCCCTTTGGCAGTAAAGTGCTGGCTACCTGACATATACCTTCCTTGTGAGTGTCAACAGACGGGAGTGGATCCAGATCCAAACTACCCAGTAACTTACCTCCTTGTGAGGGGCAATACGTGAGTCTAGCCTTTACGACAGCCCTACCTCCCTCATGGAGGATAGTGGGTCCAGCTTCTCGACTACCCGACAACCTACCTTGACCTCCGCCATGATAAAGAGTGGGATCAATGCCAACCTCACCCAACACTTACCTTCGATGTGGTGTCAACAGGCGGGAGAGGGTCTAGTCGAGAACTGCCTGAACAACTTACCTCCCTGTGAGGGTCGTTAGGCGGGTCTAGCCCCCACAGTAGCCTGACCTCCCTCATGGAGGAGAGCAAGTCCAGCCTCTTGGCTGCCCGATCACTTACCTTGCCTTCATCACGATGAAGTGCGAACCGATTTCTCAATTATTTGACAAATTACATTCTTGGAAGGACCAAAGGGTTGGGCTTGGCCTCGAACCTAAGGCATCCCTACCCATCCCCTAGTGGAGTGAGGGTTTTTTCCTTTAACTACCATACACTACTTCGGAACACCATCTCCTACAGCATAATGCTAAACGTATAATGCCTCAGACCTTCGCCACACTTCAGCAAGAGAACTTAGGTTTACAAATTTCAAACCCATGATTGGAGTTTGTTTGCACTAACTGGCTTGACTTTTGCAGCATGGACAAACATCTCCTACTTACCTTCCCGTTGAGGGTCAACAGTTCGGTCCTGCCTTAAGGTGACCCAACTTGCCTCACGGCAAAGTGTGGGTTGAGTCTCTCGGCTACCTAACGTTACTCTCGGGATCGCACCTTCTCTAGCATATGTGCTACTCGACCTCCTTTAAAGACTTAGGGTGAGTCAAGCCTTAATGTGTTGGTCGGCCCCCTTTGCCAAGCACAAGGGCCAACAAGGCGAGTTCACCCTGAATGCGCTACTCGACCTCCTCTAAAGACTTAGGGTGAGTCCATCCTTAACAGGTAGCTTAGCCCCTCTTTCCAAGCACAAAGACCAACGAGGCAAGTCTAACTTAAACGTGCTACTCGACCTCCTCTAAAGACCTAGGTCGAGCCTAGCCTTAAGGCCACCCTTGCCAAGTGCAAGAGCCAACGAGGCAAGTCCAGCCTGAACACACTACTCGGCCTCCTCTAAAGACATAAGGTGAGTCCGGTCTTTTGATTTGCTCGACCTCCCTCACGATGGAAAGGCGAGTTTTGTCTTACGAACTACACGATCTATGTCACGATAAAGAAGTGGGTCCAATCTTTCAACTTTCTAGCTTATCACCATTTTTATATCCAATCAGTTGGTAGGAAAGGTCAGGGACTGCTAGACCTCCCAGGTGCCCGAATAGGCGAGTAAGCCACTTGCCTGATTGACCACCTTCGTATGCACTCTATACGGTTGAGTTCACCTCCCGCTTATTGACTTACTAAACAATGAGTAGCACAAAGGCTATTCCAAGTGGAAGAGGATGTCGCGTAATAATTAGGAATAAATTCCTAGATCGTCTCTTCAGAAAAAGTTACTTAAAATCAAACTCGTTTAAGAGGGTGAAAATATTCACAAAGAAAATAAAAATGATGGTATGTGTAATAGATAGAAAAGTGCAACAAGAATGAAAAATGGCACTAGTCATGGACTAGATTCAAATTTTTAGATTTTTGAGTGTTGAAATGAAATGTAAAAGACTAACAAATTGAAATTAACAATCAAAGAATCAACTAAACTGAACAACCTTAATCAATCTAAAAATTAAATAATAAAATTGATATTATTTAAGTCCTAATTAAACTTCAATCAATCTAATATGCAATGGAACTACAAGATTAATAAAACTAAACTAAGAGTTAAACTAGATTAGAAAGTAATTGACAAAATACGAATTGAAAATTGAAAAGCCCCAAAATCAAGATTCTAGAGTTCATCCTTGTATTCAAATCACAAATTCTTAAAATTAATCCATAGCAATTGTAATCACTGTTAAATGACAACTTAAAGAAGTGAGAAAAATAAATAACACAAAGTAGATAAACAACAAATAAATTGCCCAAACTTCTAAGCCAAAAATCTCAAAAATATTCTATAAACTTTAAACTGAAATTAAATAAAAAGTAGGGAATGAAAAGATCAATCCAAATGAACGGAGATAGAGATTGAAAGTAGTGGAAGAGGCTAGACTGTAGCAATAATTAGACCCCTCAAGGAACTCTTCAACGTGCTGCAATGTGAATAAATGCCCCAAAAGAATTTGTGTATTGTGGTGTGAATGATCCTCCAAAAGAAAAATTTTCTATGCGACTTCAAATATGCTCCCAAGAGAAAAACAATGTGTGGCGCCAAGAAGAATGAAAATGCTCCGTGCAGGTCAAAAAGCCTAATGAAAAATATGAAAACCTTTTATCTCATGCGGCGTACGTATCTGAAAGACCCAATACCCCTCCAACTCAATGTGTGCGGCATTAATTGAATTTTTCAATAAAAAGTAGTGTGCCGTCCCACTTGAAGTCCAAATATCCTTTTTGCTTTTTAACTTTTTTGACTTTTTCATTTTTTTAATTTTTGTATTCCTTGAACCTAAAAAAAATATAAATAAGGAAATAAAATAAAATAAAATATAAAAGGAAGAATAGAATATTAAAATTATATTGTGCATATAAATGAACATTGTCCAATTAAATCACAAGTTATAAAATTAAGCATAAAATCATGCTATTAACTAACTTAAATCCCAACTTGGATTTATTCATTTTAACATTTTTTTAATATAAAACCAATAATAATGTAATAAAATAAATTAGTTCTAAATGTATAAAATATGTAATATTTCAGCTCAATCACACTCATCAACTAGCGTTTTGCTAATCCTTGAGCAAAATAGTGAAAATTTAGTTGAGATAAACATTGCATAAAGATCGAGATCCAAACAAAAATAATCAAATACAATTCTGAATTCTCATAAAAGTGACATGTTACTACTCAACCCCTAGGGGCTATACCCACCAAGACTATTTCAACAATTTTTCACATAGAAATGAGGCAAATGTCTCAGAACTCAAATATATGTGTGGAACTAAACTGGCTGTGTGTTCCTTATTACTAGCCATGATTTGTCATAGGATTTTTTAATTTTAAGATTAATAATTGCTTATTCTAACTACCTCAAAGCCTAAGAGACTAGCAATTTTCACACCAGCTCTATTTTTAAAGGTTGAACACTCAACCTCCAAAGTCTTGAGTAACTGTTTCTAGCCCTTTTACTTAAGAAAATTCACTAAGTCGCCTTTATTTCCTTTTATTTCCTAATCTTTTCAAATCTCTTTTTTTTTTTCTTTTCATTTTCTTCTTTTTTTTGGTTTCTTTTTGTTGTTTTTTTGAAGCATGGCTTGGTAGTCTTACTGTTTACTTCTCCTGTGTTAAATTAGTGAATAGTAAATAAGAAACACTATAAGCGTAAGCATGTGCAAAATGTCCTTCAAAATTTACCATTCGTTCTACAAAAATCTTATCAAGTCTCATCTCAATAACTATAGTATCCCGGTGTTTCAAGCCACACATCAACAAAATATGATGCATAAAAAATCATGTTCTATGCTTAAGCTTGAAAATAAATATTCATAAAATGATTCCTCTCAACTAGTCCACCAAGATGCTCAAATTTCACAAAATATCAGAAATGGAATGTGTGTCAATCATATATGTATCAATGCACATCATATTAATTTTTTTCTTTTTTTTAAGTTTGTGCACACACGCTACCCCCAACTAGTGAGAGACATGGTCCTTAATGAATCGAACAAAAGAAAATAAAGTACACAAAAATAAGCAAGCAAAAAAAAAAAAAAAATCAACATGAAGTGTAAAATCAAAGCAAAATAACAAATAATAATAATAATAAAATGCAAGTAAAGAAAAATGTAAAAATGGAAAAAAATCAAAACACTTCCCTGGAATCTTGCACAAACAAGATCTCTTCGTTTGGATCAAAGACATTCAGAAATGACTTTATACGTTGTTTGTTGACAGTGAAGCTATTGCCATTCTTCGGATTGACAATGTCTATCGCGCCGTAAGGATGAACCTTCTTTACAATGTACAACCCACTCCATCGGGATTTCAATTTACCAAAAAAAATATATAAGCGAGAGTTGTAAAGAAGAACTTTCTGGCCAAGTGTAAAATGTTTTGGATAAATTTTGATCATGTAGAATTTTAATGCGTTCCTTCGCTAGCTGAGCGTTGTCATAAGCATTCCGATGAGCTTCATCTAATTCATTGATTTGCAATTTTCTCAATTCTGAAGTTTCATCAAGTGACATGTTAACATGTTTTATAACCCGAAGAGCTCGATGCTGAATATCAATAGCTAAATGACAAGTTTTACCATAAACTAATCGATAAGGAGACATCCCTAGATTTGTTTTAAAAGCTGTCCTATAAGCCTACAAAGTATCAGGAAACTTAACTGACCAATCTTTCCTATTAGGATTGGTAGCTTTCTCTAAAATGATTTTTATCTCTCTGTTTGCCAATTCTACTTGGCCATTTGTTTAAGGGTGATAAGGGGTAGAAACTCAGTCTGTGATACCATATTTCTTAATGAGTGTAGAAAATGGTTTGTTGCAAAAATGAGAACCCCCATCACTTATAATAACTTTGGACATGCCAAAAAGAGTAAACAGAGATTGCGAAAATTTTAGGACAACATGATGGTCATTTGTTTTGCAAGCGACGGCCTTCACTGATTTTGAAACATAATCCACAGCTAATAAAATATATGTATTTCCAAAGGAAACTGGAAAATGTCCCATGAAGTCTATTTTCCAACAATAAAAAATTTTTAAAGTAAGAATAGGAAAAAGAGGCATCATGTCTCTTTTGCTAATGGATCTCAATTTTTGACAAGGCTCACAAGTCTTACAAAAATTATAAGCATCTTTAAACATGGAAGGCCAGTAAAAGCCGCTTTGCAAAATTTTAACGATTGTTTTCTTTGCTAAAAAATGACCACCACATGCACCCATATGACAAAATCTTAACACCGAAGAAAACTCATCATCAGGAATGCATTTTCGAATCAATTGGTTCGAACAATATTTGAAAAGGTATGGATCATCAAAGTAAAAGTGTCGTACCTCAGAGAGAAATCGGCGCTTATCTTAGGTGGACCATTTAAAAGGCATTCGCTCAGTCACCAGATAATTGACTATGTCAGCATACCAGGGAGCTCTATTAATCACAAATAACTGTTAATCTGGAAAACTATCGTTAAGAGGAAGGCTGGCATTTGAAGAGGAGGATGATGGCAATCTAGAGAGGTGGTTAGCTACCACATTTTCAACTCCTTTCTTATCTTTAATGTTGATGTTGAACTCTTGAAGTAGTAGAATTCAGTGAATCAAGCGTGATTTTGCATCTTTCTTAGTCAACAAATACTTAAGAGCAGAGTGGTCAGTGAATTTAGTAACAGGAGAACCAAGAATTTAAGTATGAAATTTGTCAAGTGTAAAAACCACTGCAAGCAATTCTTTTTCAGTAGTGGTATAATTTTTCTGGGCATCATTCAAGGTTCTACTGGCATAATAAATTACAAAAGGTCTATTATCTACACACTGCCCTAATCACTTTCATCTATAATGATTTTAAAGGGAAGATCCCACTGCAGGGGTTGCATAATAGGGGCAGTGGTAAGCTATTTTTTAATGGTATCAATAGCTTTTTGGCACTCATCAGTCCAAACAAATTCAATATCATTTTGTAAAAGAGTGCACAAAGGTTTTGTAATAGAACTGAACCCTTGAATAAACCGCCTATAAAAGTCAGCATGACTAAGAAAAGAACGAATATCCTTAACCATTCTAAGGATAGGAAGTTTAGATATTAATTCAATTCTTGCACTGTCGACTTTTATACTTTAAGAAGAAACAATATGTCCCAAGATAATGCCCTGAGTATCAATAAATTTGCATTTCTCCTAATTAAGTAAAAGATTTTTTTTCTCACATCTCTGGAAAATACGTGTCAAATTATGAAAACAACTATCAAAAGATTTTCCAAACATAAAGAAGTCATCAATGAATATTTCACAAATATCATCAATCATGTCAGAAAAATACTCATTGTGCTTCTCTGAAAAGTAGCTATAGCATTACACAAACTGAAAGACATTCTGGTAAAAGCAAAAGTGCCAAAAGGACAGGTGAAAGTGGTTTTCTCCTGGTCTTTAGGCGCTACGACAATTTGATAATAATCAGAGTATCCATACAAGAAGCAATAAAATGCATTACCAACCACTCTTTCTAAAATTTGATCCAAGAATGGTAAAGAAAAATAATCATTCCTACTGGCTGAATTAAGTTTTCTATAATCAATGCACATTCTCCAACCAGTAACTATTCTAGTTGGAATCAACTTATTTTTATCATATTTTAGAATAATTAAACCAGATTTTTTTAGTACCACTTGAGTTAGACTTACCCACTTACTATCTGAGATGGGATAAAATGATACCCACTGCGAGCAGCTTAAGCACTTTCTCTTTAACAACTTCCTTCATGATAGGATTGAGCCTACGTTGAGCATCACGAACCGGTCTAGCATCATCTTCAAGATGGATTCTGTAGGTACAAACAACAGCATCAATACTTTTGATGTCGACTATTGTCCAACCAATTGTGCCTCGATGCTTGTTTAAGACTTCAATCAACTGGGTTTCATCCTTCTAATTTAACTTTGAGGAAATTACCATAGGAAAAGTGCCTTCTTCAGGACCAAGAAACACCTACTTTAAATCTTGAGGAAGTGGTTTCAGTTTTAACTGGAGAACTTCTTCATCTGAAGATTTAAGTATGTCTGGTGGTGGTAGAGTTTCAAACTGGTGTTTTCATCTTGCGCCTGCAAATTATACTTAAAGTGGTACAGAAGAATCTACAAAACAGTCTAAAAATTCAAAGACATCTTCATCAACATGGTCAGTTTTTTCATCAAGTAAAAATTTAGGTGTCTAAAAAATAGAATCACTATCAGAGAAAGGAAAAGTTGAGCAAATAAATTCTGTTGGTTTCAAACTCTTCACAGCATTCAAATCACTTGTGTCATCAAAATGTGCTAGCATCTTGCAAGCATTGAAAACATTCAACTCAAGTGCCATGTTCCCAAAAGAAAGATTCAAAAGTCCACTTATGCAATTAATCAAAGCATTTGATGTAGCTAGAAATGGTTTTCTAAGGATGACAGGTGCTTGGTAAATAGTGAAGGCTGGCTGCTACATATCAAGAACTACAAAATCTACTGGGTAGTAAAACTTGTCCACCTGAACTAACACATCCTCTATAATACCTCTTGGCTCTTTAACTGATCTATCAGCCAACTGTAGTATAATGGAAGTCTTTTTCAGCTCACCCAATTCCAACTGCTTATACACTGAAATGGTAGCAAGTTCACACTACTCCTCAAATCATATAAAGCTCTCCTAATGCGTGACTCACCGATCATAATGGAAATGTTAGAAGAGCCTATATCTTTGAACTTCTGAGGAGTCTCGCTCAATATCAATGCACTGACTTGCTTTGTTAGGAAAGTTTTCTTTTTTACATTCAGCTTCTTCTTCATTGTGCAGAAGTCCTTAAAAAATTTTGCATATGAAGGTACTTGTTGTATGGCATCCAAGAGTGGAATATTAATCTTTACTTGCTTGAAAATCTCCTGAATCTCAGTGTGATATTTGTTCTTTTGGCCAGCTGCCAATCTCTAAGGATAGGGAACCATAGGTTGGTACCCTCACTAGTTTCAGAATCTGCACTCATAGGCTTTTGTCATACTGTTATATAGAAACTTCTTTGCAGATGATTGAGGCTGAGAACTCTGAACAGATACATGAGGTTGAAATCCAAGAGGTGCTACAAAATGATAACTCTGAGAACTCTGATATGGCTGATACTGGTGCTGAGGAGTACCCTGATGAAATGGTTGCAGTTGAGATAGTGGAGACTGGCCAAGCTGATCATTTCCTCATGAGAAATTTGGGTGATTCCTCCACCCCAGATTATATGTGTTGGAAAAATGTTGATTTTGTGCTCTGTTAACCCAGTTACTTGATTGCATCTGCTCAGACCCACTTTCTTGAAATACTAGCATAATCGGGTAGTCTTGGGTCTTATGGTTCGAATCAGCACATATAGAACATGCCTCTACTGCTTTCACAGCCTTAACTTTTTTCATTTCCATGACCTCCAGTCTTCTAGTTAAAGTAGCTATTCGGGTTTGAACATCAGTGTCTTCCTTAAGCTCATATCTGCCCCCTCCAGAAATAGCCCTTAGTGGCTGTGCTATTAACGACACTTGATCAGTACGAGTGTTCTACTGTTGTGCGCTCTTAGCAAGATAATAAAAAAAATGATAGTGCTTCATTTGGTTCCTTGCTAAAGAATTCTCCATTGCACATTGTCTGAACAAACTGCTTGCATTCTGGAGTGAGATCAGTGTAAAAATAGCTCACAACCTCCAAGATTCAAAACCATGATGTAGACAGATGTTTACACAATCTTTAAATTTTTTCCAACTGACTTGAAAAGTCTCATCAGGTTTTTGATTGAATTGTTTGATTTGCTCTTGCAAAAACTGAGTTCTCTGAAAAGGAAATTTTTTTTTTGTAAGAATTCATGCTGCATATCAGACCAACTACAGATAGAATTAGGTTTCAAAGAATTAAACCAAATCTTCGCTTTATCCTTTAAAGAGAAAGGAAATAAATGAAGTCTAATAAATTTATCAGTGATGGCCCTAGTAATAAAAGTAGTACAAGCCAACTCAAAATTTGTCAAGTGCTGATAAGGACTCTCAGAATCCATCCCGTGGAATTGAGGTATCACTGACATCATACCATACTTAATAGAAAAATCAGGTGCATCTTCGAGTAAAACAATGCATGAAAGTGTAGTGGTGCGAGTGGGTTGCAAATAATCCTTAATAGTGTGTGGTGCAGGTGCAACCATGTTTTGTTCAATTTCAATATCCTCGCTCATAGAAGAGATAGAAGAGCTATCAATTTTTGAGCTATGTATACTACTCTCAACACTCGATGTAACTCTAAGCAACCTATTTGAACTTTCTCTCACCTATGACATGAAACATCAGTCTAAATAGCATAAATAAGATTCAAGTGACTGAGTAGTAGATGCAAATGAAATGTGTAATCAGAGATAAGATAGTGAAAAAAAATAAAAATAAAAAGTAACGATTTTAAATTTAAATTAGACAACTATTCCCGACAACGGCGTCAAAAACTTGACTCACTCAAAAAAGAGTAGCACAAAGGCTATTCCAAGTACAGGAGGATGTCGCGTAATAATTAGAAATAAATTCGTAAATCGTCTCTTCAGGGAAAGTTACTTAAAATCAAACTCGTTTGAAATGGTGAAAATATTCACAAAGAAAATAAAAATGATGGTATGTGCAATGGATGAAAGAGTGCAACAAGAATGAAAAGGACACTAGTCATGGACTAGATTTATATTTTTATATTTTTTTGAGTGTTGAAATGAAATGTAAAAGACTAACAAATTGAAATTAACAATCAAAGAATCAACTAAACTAAACAATCTTAATTAATCTGAAAATTAAATAATAAAACTGAAATTAGTTAAGTCATAATTAAATTTTAATCAATTTAATATGCAATGGAACTACGAGATTAATAAAACTAAGCTAAGAATTAAATTAGATTAGAAAGTAATTGACAAAATACGAATTGGAAATTGAAAAGCCACAAAATCAGGATTCTAGAGTTCGTCCTTGTATTCAAATCACAAATTCTTAAAATTAATCCATAGCAATTATAATTACTATTAATGAAAGTTTAAAGAAGCAAGAAAAATAAATAACACGAAGTAGATAAACAGCAAATAAATTGTCCAAACTTCTAAGCCAAAAATCTCAAAAATATTTCATAAATTTTAAACTAAAATTAAATAAAAAATAGGGAATGAAAAGATCAAGTCAAATAAACGGAGATGGAGATTGAAAGCAATAGAGGAGGCTAGACTGTAGCAACAATTACACCCCTCAAGGAACTCTTTAACATGCTGCAATATGAGTGAATGGCCTAGAAGAATTTATGTATTGTGGTGTAAATGATCCTCCAAAAAAAAAATCTTCCATGCGGCTTGAAATATGCTTCCAAGAGAAAAATAATGTGCGGTGCCAAGAAGAATAAAAATGCTCCATGCAGGTCAAAAAGCCCCAATGAAAAATTTGAAAACCTTTTATCCCATGTGCCGTAAGTATACGAAAGACCCAATATCCCTCCAACTCAATGTGTATGTCATTAATTGAATTCCCCAATAAAAAGTAGTGTCGTGTCTTTCTTGAAGTCCAAATATCATTTTTGCTTTTTAACTTTTTTGACTTTTCTTTTTTTCTAATTTTTGCATTCCTTGGACCTAAAAAAAAAATAGAAATAAGGAAAATATATATATATATATAAAAGGAAGAATGGAATAGTAAAATTGTATTGTGTATATAAATAAATATTGTCTAATTAAATAACAAGTTATAAAATTAAGTATAAAATCATGCTATTAACCAACTTAAATCACAAATTAGATTTATTCATTTTAACATTCTTTTAATATGAAACCAATAATAATGTAATAAAATAAATAAAATACATTGGTTCTAAATGTATAAAATATGCAATATTTTAGCTCAATCACTTATCTCCAGCAATATGGCCTCAACTACGTGACGACTCGTCTCTCTCCCTCCTCCCCCCGGGGGAGGGGGAGGCCAAAGAGGAGGGTTTAGCCTAAGGCATCCTAGCCTTTCTCCCCGTGGGATGTGGGTCCGGTCTCTCCACAATACGACTTAACTCCCTAAAGAGTAGGGGTGTAATGGGTCCGGTTTTGGACAAAATTTAGGACCAAGTTGGTATATACCAGTTTTGCATTTTTCAAAATCGATTATGCACTAGTTAACCTCTTAAACTGATACTCCGATTTTATCGATTCTTGATTTGGTTTTATGATTTTAATGTACTATATTATATAATATAGTATATAATATTATAGTGATAATATATTGTAGTATATTATAATATATATCATAATTGTATTATAGATTATAGTGATATATTATAGTATATTATAATATATAGTAATATGTATTAGTATAACTATTAATATCTACTATATAATATTAGTATAACTATTAATACAGTAAATTAAATGATATAAGATTTTAAAATTTAATATTATATTAATTAGTAATTTATCATATAATACAAAACTATTTTATATATAATTATATATTATGTATAAAAATTATATACAATAGAAAAAAATTAAAAAATATATATAAAACGGTCCGGTCCGGTTTTAGAAAAACAAAAATCAAAACTGGACCGATTTGGACCGGTTTTAAGAAAAATAAAATCAATACTAGACTGAACCAAACTCGAGACTGGACCGATCCCATTGGTTTGGTCCGGTCAAGCCCGGTTTATTGGTTCACCAGCTTTTTTTTTTTTTTTACACCCTTACTAAAAAGCTCCTGCAGATTGGGATTATACAACTATGTTGAAGGGTCGATCCTGCTTACAGATTGTAGTGCAAATGGCGCCGTCCCTCCCCCAATACACTCCTCTAAAACATGTAAAAAATATATATACAAAGTACAAACAAAGGAAAACGAAAGAGGCAAACTAAAAGAAATGAGAAGAGAAGTGAAGAGGGAAAACTTAATGCCTCAACCCTTGGTTCAATGAGAATTAGCGGGGTAATGGAGAGGGTGAAAATGGCCCAGCCCAAGGACCTGAGAATCCAAGGTCTAAAATAGGCCCATCGAACATTTAAAATTGAGACTACCGTCTTGGTGGGCTTGGCCCACCTAGAGATAGGCATGTTAGGCCCAACCTATGGCTAATGAGACGTTGCCTAAGGTGGACCATACACCAACCTGTCAGAGGCCTTGAATCATTACTAGCATGTGGCCACTAGGAAATGTGTGGAAGAAGTTGTCGCCACTGTTCACCTGAGAAAATGGAGGTAGGCACCATTGGGATCGAATTAGGAGGTACTAATTCCTCAAGTCCCTAGAAAACAGCTATTGAGAAGTGTGCGAGAGAGGTAACCATGAGTTTTAAATAGAATAAGCAAGGGTAAGCGTCATTGCAGCAAGCTGACAGGCAGCTACAATGATAGTCATGAAGTTGCCACCTCGAGAAAGCATGCCAAGAGAATGACTACAACTCTTCCCATGAAGGGAGAGAGAGAGAGAGAGAGAGAGAGAGAGAGAGAGAGACAGAGAGAGACAGAGAGAGAGAGAGAGAGATTGACCAAACTTGGCTAAGGAGGCATCGAGACGTGAGCCAGAGCCTAGTGCAGTAGTAATCATTGCTCATAAGGTATCATACCCCTGGCAGGTTCATGTGCACAAGGTGTGAGGCGCGATGGGACAATTCCTTAGGATGAAGGCAACGGAACTCCAAACTACTTAGTATAAAAGCATAATCGAGGTCGATGAAGACTAAGAGAGCCAAGTACCATATCTCCACGAGCTTGCTTCAACCCTTTTTGTAATCTACGAGGCTGAAGAAGATCGAGGGAGCCAAGTACCATGTCTCCATGGGCTTGCCTTAACCCCTGTCTCTATGAACTAGGCCAGCGAGAAGATTAGGGAGCCAAGTATCGTGTCTCCACAGACTTGCTTCAACCCTTACTACAATCTTTGATGTTGAAGAAAATCGAGGGAGTCAAGTATTGTGTCTCCACATACTTGCCTCAACCCTTGTCTCACAAACTAGTCCAACGAGAAGATTAGGGAGCCAAGTACCGTATCTTCACAGACTATCTTCAACCCTTGCAGCAGTCTATGAGATTAAAGAAGACCGAGAGAGTCAAGTACCGTATCTCCATGGACTTGCCCCAACCTTGTCTTTGTAAAGAAAACAATTACATCTTTACAAAGAGCCTTACAGTATGAAAAAAATGAACAAAAGCTAAGGTAGAGGGACATTTGGATCTAGCTTATGTACATCAAGGTCTGCCTTGGGCACATCGGGATCATGCTTAGGAGCATCAGAGTCAGGAAGGAAGGCGTCGAGAATCTTATCTTGGCCTAAGGTGCAATCGTGCTCGAGGTCGTTAAGGTCTATATTGAGATCGTAGACATTGAGGACCCTTAAGTGTGCCTTAAGTGCCCCCAAGTCCGCCTGAGGATTCTCCAGAACGTGATCCTATACGGCCAACCTCAACTACCCCTCTAAGTGGGGAACGATCTCTTAGACCTGGGAAAAGTCACTCTACAAATCCTCAATGATTATGTTCTGGGTGGCTACCATTTGTTTAATTTTTCCAACTCCTCAGATGCTTGTTCGACCCTCTTCTTCTCCTGGTTGATAGCAACCTGAACAGCCGACAATGAGTCTTATCATCCCTTTTAGAGCATCTAAGAGGGATTGGCCTTCTTTCTCTAGCATCCCTAACCGTTGAGCCTTAGAGTTTTAGTAGCCCCTCAACTTAGCATTCTTTCCTCGCAATCAACTCAATGACCCTTCAAGGGACATCACCTTGGTAGTCAGTTTATCATCGAGAGCCAACTACTCTTTTGCCGAGGCCAGTTTAGTCTTCAAGGCCTTTCATCGATGGTGAAGACGTTCCATCTGCTCCTGGATTTGTGTATGAGCAAGCTAGGCCTTCGCTAGCACAACCTACAGACGCTCTTTCACTTCCCTCTCCTAGTCTCCCAGTGCGCACTTCATAGCGCTTGCCGCACCAAGGAGTGGGAGGATCGGGTTCTCCCCTTCAATTGCTTCTTGACCATCCACGATAAAAGTTGCTAGTCGAGATGCTCCCTATCACCAACAAAAACAAACATAAAGACAATCAGAATGGGACAATAAATAAAAGGGCAAAAAAAAAAAAAAAAGTCAAGGAAGGCAAGCGACCTCAAAGAAGAAGTCCATTAGGGACTTAATCACCCGTTTTAGAGACTCTACCCGAGCTCCCCTAACTTCAAAGCTAGTGGAGAGATGGATAGCCTCTACTTGGCATTCTTTAAGAGATGGCAACGCAGTCACCCCCATACCTTTGACCGCACCCGTGGCCTTTTTTACGATAAGATGGAAATCAAGGAATGAGAGGGACCCTCAGTGGCTGAAGAATGGTCCTCCCCAAGACTTTAGTGCTCTCCTCTCTCGCTAGTGGCACACATATTTCCTTCCTTGGCTCTTGTTTCCACAACCATCTCCATTTCTATAGTTGGCGAATGGGCAATGGATAAAGGGGAGATAGGGGCGACTGTCTTCTCGGCAACAGAGTTCTCCCCCCCAGTGGCCAATTTTAACTTTGCTTTTCCCCCCCAGGAGTTCTCTCAACTGGCTTCTCGACAAAATCTACCATAACTCAATGACGGCAGGGACATGAGCAGGACTTTCTTCTAAGGGTTGAGCACAAGGGGGCTCAGGTGAAGGCACCCTCTCTGCATTTGAGTTGGGACCTTCTGCTTGATCGTCAGCAATTCCCTCAAAGACTCGACCCTGGACGACGGATTGCTTAGTAAAGGGAGAGGAGTGGATCATCTCCACGTTCACCTTGTGACGAGGGTCTACCAGGGTTGACCGGTGAGGAGCTTGCTCCATTAGGGCCCCATAGAAGTGCATTGAGAGTATATTGGCCCCCAAAGACAGCCTGCATGGGGACTGTGAATGTCATAGGCTCCGTGACTAAAGCAACTATGGGTGGAGGAGTAGCTGGCGCTTCTCTGTGGTGGATTCGAGGGATGAATTGAGGAAGTTGGTAGCTGGGTAGGCACTACGGGTGATAGCCAACACACCTTAACCACCTTTGAAGACTGCCATAGAGGAAACCGGGGAGGGGACACTAGGTTGCTGTAGACCATAGCAGCCTCCCTACGGGGTTTCTTCCCTTTACCTACTAGAGGAGGGCTGGGGGAATGCTCTTTTGCCAGGGTGGCTTGTGACCGTATAAGGATGGTGCGATCACTGAAGACGGTGTTACTTAGGGGAGGCAGATGTGCCCTTATATTCTCCTCCCCTAGAAGAGCTTCTGAAAGGACATTGTTCAAGTGATTCTTCACCTGCTCTTTAAATGGGGCAATACGGCATGACTCCTTGGAAGAAGCCTTTGGTCGTACTACTTTATCATCTGAGACAACCATCCCCATATGGCCTGGATGAGGAACTTCCCGTGATTTTCCTCCCCAATTGGAGATTCCCATCCTCAACCCAACATAAAGAAAAATTTGTTGAAGTCATTGACCTTGCGATAGAGATGTTCTAGTGTGGCGAGGGCGTCCATCGCCCTAAAACTGCAAAGGTCCCCCTCACATTTTATAAGATTGTGGGTCAGAAGAAATTCATGGCCAGTAAGTTCAACGTGCTCCAGGTTTGACTTCAACAAGGCACATCCACATAGAATGTAGCAGCACATCAAGATTCTCCAAGAATTTGGGTGAAGCTGAGAGGGGGCTAATTCGAGATGATCCAACACGTCACAAACAAGTCGAGGAAATGGTAAGCTCAACCGATAAGAGAACATGCTAGGAAAGAGGGCCTCCTTCGAGGCATAACTCTCGTCAATGATTGCCCTCTATGGTGGTCCAAGGTTCTCAAAAACCACATTCTATGGGACGTGATAGTCAAAGGTAGCCTTCTAGTGCCAGTTCTATCTAATGAAGAATTGCCTGGCAGTACGAGCCTCGGGGTGATCTAACTCCATGGGAATCTTGGGTTGAACGGCCTTTTGGGAAGCCATTGAGAGTGAAGTTAAAAGGAGTGGCAGAAGAAGAAATGAGTCAAACAGGAAAAACAACAAGGTTAGGGCACAAGGAGATGAGAATGTGATAAATGGGGGAAAAGAAGGCAGAGCCATGCTTATGTAGGGAAGTAACGGTTGGCTTTCTGCCCCTATGTGTCAGACATGGGATATGGAATGGGTTGCCTCCGCAACACGAAGTGACATAGGAAACCAAACGACACATCAAGGTAGGTCTGAAGAGTCTAGTCAAAAGGGTAAAATTGTAAAAGAAGGAAGAAATAAGAGATAAATGGGCACCAACTATGAAAGGAGGGGGCTTAAATAAGCTCCAGGCCACAATTGGCATCCCAGAGTTATGGGAACACACGTGCCTCACGAAACTAGCTAACTTGGTGCGAATTCTGGGGTGTGTACTCTATGATACGACGTGGGGGGAGCAGCCTGACACCATCAATGAAAGGGACAAAACGAAAGCATCGATTGCCGAAATTCAACCGCTAGAAAATGTGCCAATAAAATTGGGAGGGGAACCATCACACACTGTGTTAAATGACAAAAAGACCAAGCAAAGGTGGGGAACTTGACACGTGGAAGAGCCAAGAAGTAACATGGCTGCCAGTTTCAAGAAGAGAGGAGATCAAATGGTGATAATCGCAAGAAGACATGAACACAAAGGCAAGAAGAAATTCCCATTGGATTGAAAGGGGATTGGCGGGGTAACTACAAGGGGATTTTTTCCTACAAGCAGAAGGCTTAGAAGACAAGCCCAAATACGGAGAACCTAGCTCGACTAGATGACCCCTAAGCCTGTTAGGGGCCTCAAACCAAAGCTGAGGTCAACCCATGGTCATAATCAAGCAGGAAGTCCTAAAATGCAAGGAAGGAGGGGACACATCACCTTGACACTCCCTTACAACACCTAGGCTTAGGAAACACAAAGAGTCATTGATCTTCTGACAGTAAGTGAGAAGGAGACTGACGATGTGCACCTATAGGATAAAAGGGACAAGAAGCCATGTTGCATTAATTGTGCAACCTCAAGAGCCATGCCGCATTAAAATGATTTTGACTAAAAGAACAATTAAGGGGACATATACCCTTGACATAGGGTATGGGCAAATTCCCCTCCCCCCCCCTCCCTCCCGGCAGAAATCTAGTATAAAAGCCAATCCTCATGTACGAAAAACTCTCTTTGATTCCTCTACACCCTTGCACGAATTACTAATGATATGCTAATTTAAGTATCGGAGACTCACTGGCCTCCACTAGAGCTCCAAACTCTATGTATTTCTTCTAGGTGTGTATAAGATTGAGACCCGAGTCTCTGGAACTCGGCCCAAAGACGTACGAAACACGACTTTAACACTAACAACATTTTAATTTCATAATAGTTTTTTATTCAAATTTTTTTCTCCTTTTCCAAAATTCAATAAATATTTAATTCAACCTATTTTACTTCTATTATAAATTCTAAGTATCCCCTTAATGTCTTGTGGGTGAAAAAAACAAAGGACAACCTGGGTGGGTGGATAGAGATTCTAATTATCATAGCCCTTCAAAGACAAGAATAAAGTTCATTTGTTTTCCAAAAGAAATAATGTGCTCACCAACCGGTTTGGCAAATCTACACCCCCAAACCCTATGTGGCAAACTAGGTTCACTAACAAGTGAATTGATTCTGCAACTCAATCCCACCCGAAGCACGAAACTACGATTTCCCCTCCCTTCTTTCTCTCTTCTGTAGCTCCCCGTCACTTCATTCACTCTTCTTTGTGATTTCCCCTAAAATTTGTGATAAAGCACCTTTTAGAAAGAAAGATATAGAGAGTTATAAAGAGAGATAAATAACAAAAAGAAAGAGAGACGGGTAAGAAATAATGAAGAGAGGAGGAGGTAGAGAGACAAGATGAAGATAAAGTAACAAGAAAGACAAAGAAGAGATAGATAGAGAGGAGGTAAGAAGGTTCTTGCTTTCCTTGTTTCCTCTGTGAAACGACGACCGAGACAAGAACTCAAAAAAGCCCACATAGCTCAATGAAAAATAAAGCTCTTTTGAATGACAGTGACGAAGATGGGGAATTTTTGGGAGGTTGCTAAAGGGTATTCTTGGGAACATGTTTTTACAAGAGTTGGTTTGGTTGGAGGACATTAGAAAACTTCTATCTATCTTCTCTTTCTTTCCCATTCTTTCTTTCCTTCTTTTTTGTTTTTCTTCCACATAAGTTTTGATCCAGCTGGGCCATTGAAGAGAGATAGAGAGTTGGGTGGTGTGGCCTCTTCCTTTGTAATTTGATAGGGAGGGTAGGTGTGTGGAGTTTTCATATTTCTTCTATCTTTACATTTGTTGTTGTGGCATTTGTGTTAGAAAGAGAAAGAGGCAGTCTTTGAAGAGAGAGAGAGAGATGAGAGGTTGGACTTGGGACTGAAAAAGCAAGAGCTATGGAGCGTTTCAGTTGGAAGTTCCGCTACATATATTTACTTTTACGTAATCTTTATATATTTTACTTATATTAAAAATAATTATTTTATATTAAAAAAATGAGTAATATTACATATAATCTCTATTTAGAAACTGCAATACAGGTATAAATAATTTTATTTTTAAATTTTTTTAAAATTATTAAAATATCACTCTTAAAATGATATTTTTTTTCTTTTAATAAAATGCCTGCACATTGCAATCCTAGACTATAAATGAAATTTCTCTAAAAAAATTATACAATCAGTCACAATAATAGAATTCAAAAAAATTACTTCTTATTTAATTTTTATTGCAAAAAAGGCTTTGAACTTTCGTCCTTTTAGTGCGACTTCAGTTCCGCAACGTAAATAGCGGTTAAACTCGAAGTAATTGACTTTGACCCGTCCGCCTCCTTCAAACTCCTACAGTCCTATTACCGCCGTTTTATGGTAATCCCATTTTCCTTCTCTCTATACATTTCTCGCGCGATTTCCCAGAAAAAGCATAAGAGCAGACAGACATGCGAAGGAGGAGAATGACCTGGACCGACCCCACGAAACCCCATAACCTCCCCCACCCAGACCTATTGATTACTCTGGCCAAGGCCGCTTGACCCGGCCTACAATCGGTTGAAACCACACCCCCACCCCCCCCCCCCCCCCCCCCCGCGCCCCGGCGGGCGGCGCCCCGGGCCTTCCACACCACTTGGCCCACCGTGTCGATCGAGAGTGTTTTTTGTACTCTTTGGGCCGTTTCTTTATCGGTTTGGTGAGTCAAACGCCCCGCGATGGCCTCGGATTCCGAGTTGAAGCGAGTAGCAAACGAGCTCTCGTATCCGATTCTACTCTGCGAGCGAGTCCGTGTTGCGGTGGACGACGCCGAGTCGTTCAAGCTGGAGTGCGTCGAGGTGTTTAAGCAGGTGGACCGGCTCTCCCACATGCTCCGGACCCTGGTCCGGTTCTCCATCGCCACTCCCTCCCTCTATGAGAGGCCGATTTGGCGGGTAATCGCCGACGTCTCCAAGAACCTGGAGCGTGCTCTAACCCTAGTCCGCAAGTGCAAGAGACGGAACGTCCTCCGCCGGGTCGTCACCATCGTCAGCGCGGCGGATTTCCGTAAGATCTTCGGCCTTCTGGAATCTTCACTTGGCGACATGAGGTGGCTCCTGAGCATCTTTGATTCCGAAAACGTAGGTGGCATCGTCCTTTCTCTTCCACCGATCGCCAGCAACGATCCGATTATCTCCTGGGTTTGGTCCTACATTGCTACTCTTCAAATGGCCCAACTGACGGAACGAATTGAAGCAGCCAATGAACTCGCTTCGCTCGCCAGAGACAACGACAGGACCAAGCAGATGATCGTCGAGGAAGGTGGGGTCCCTCCATTGCTAAAGCTCTTGAAGGAGGACGGGTCGCCGGACGCTCAGATTGCTGGGGCGAGCGCGCTTTGCAACCTAGCGAACGACCAAGAAAGGGTGAGAAATATCGTGAATGAGCTCGGGGTTCAGATTATAGTGCAAGTCCTCGCGGACTCGCCTATGAAGGTTCAATCTCAGGTAGCGACGTTGGTGGCGAGGATGGCTGAGCATGACCCTCTGGCGCAAGAGGATTTCGCGAGAGATAACGTGATAAGGCCGCTTGTGACACTGTTGTCTTTCGAGACATTTGATGACGAGCATAGAGAGCAATCTGGCAAGCAAAGCATTCATTCGATTGTTCAAATTAACAAGGAGATGGAGAAGAAATCGTTAACTAGGCCGACTGCCGGACCATATACGCATTCGCAATCGAGCTCGCATTACTATTATAATTATTATCATTCCTCGGAGGGGAGTAAGCATAGGAGAGAGAGGGAGAACGAAAAGCCCCAACTGAAGCTTTGTTTGAAAATTAGTTGTGCTGAGGCTTTGTGGAAGCTTGCCCGAGGGAGTGTGTCCAACAGTAGGAGGATAACTGAGACAAAAGGGCTACTTTGTTTGGCCAAGTTGGTGGAAAAAGAAGAGGGTGAGTTGCAATACAATTGCTTGATGACCATAATGGAGATAACGGCTGCAGCTGAGTCCAATGTTGACCTTAGACGTGCAGCATTCAAGACTACTTCACCGGCTGCCAAGGCTGTTGTGGATCAGCTGTTGAGGGTGGTTAGAGAGTTGGACAGCCCTGTCTTGCAAGTTCTGGCCATAAAATCGATTGGTTCATTGGCAAGGACATTTCCTGCTAGAGAGACCCGGGTAATTGGCCCGCTAGTTACTCATCTTGGCAATAGAAACACCGATGTGGCTGCAGAAGCTGTCATTTCGTTGCAGAAGTTTGCTTGTCCGGGTAATTTTCTTTGTATGGAGCATTCAAAGACAATAATTGAGTTCGATGGGGTGCTGCCATTGATGAAAATGCTGAGGGGCAATGAACGGACATTGTTGCAAGGTTTGATTCTGCTTTGCTACCTTGCATTGCACGTTGGAAAAAGTGACTCTTTGGAACAAGCAAGGGTGTTGACTGCCCTTGAGGGGGTAGACCGTACCGTGGTTTCCCAGCATCCTGAATTGAGAGAATTGGTACCCAAGGCTATATACCACCTCAGTCTATACCACCAGGGAGTCCATTCCCAAAGGTTTTCATTTGTTCCTTGAATACCAACTTAGTGAGTAGTGTGCACAATGTCTTTGTGGGACATCACTGCACTGTTCAGTTCTTGGAATTGGTGGATACTTTTGGATCGGATGAAAATAGATGTTATAAAATCACGCATAGTTTTTTAATAAGGATTAAGGAAATTCAATATTTCATCAAATTAGATTGTCTTGTGGTGATGTAATTATGCACAGCTCAGTGTAGATAGGATGGTTTAATATTATTGCGTTCATGAACAGATATAAATTGCATTGCCCTGTTTTTTCCCCCATATCTTTCAGTCCATACTCATGTACATGTCTGATCGTGGAAAATGTTGTCACAGCAGTTGGATTTACTCTGTAGCAGATTTCTTGCTCCATTATACTGATTTCTTGCTTGAACTATGTCTCTGTAAACTTTGTTATGTTATCCTGACGAATTAGAATTATTGTTTGTCCTAAGCAAACTGATACGTCTTCAGAGTTTTCTAGCAACCATCCCCCAATTGATGTATTTTCACATCTTAGAACTTTGTTGAAGCAGGATGATCTCATTTATTTTCCTTACAATGCAGTAGTCCTCTTTTATTTTCTTTTTTTTTTTTTTTACTGACAGGGACTTGTTCTCTTGAGTAGCATTGTATCAAGAGCATTTAATTGATAATTTTGATGAGTAAGGACTCAAAGAATTTACATGTGTTCAGCTTCTTGGACGAATTATAAGAGGTATGCTTACATACAGCTATTCTAATAAATTTGTGATTCTCAATTCCTTGGCACAAAAATTATATGCTTTGTTCGTGATACATTGATTGCATATTAGTACTTAGCATTTATGTACTATTCTTAATTACATCATGAAACCCGTGTGCATCTAATTGACAACAATATTTTGACTTCCCAACACACAATAAAAATGATGTCTTCAATTGAAGAAGGCAAGCACAGCCATTTATACCTGATAAATGAAGTATTTTTGAGTCATGAGTGCATATTATGCAAACACATTATTAGGAAAAAGCTCCAGCAGCATATGTAATGGTATCTTATTAGGAAAGATAGCTAATACCAACAACAATCACAACCACAAGAACAAAGGGCAAAGAAATTAAAACACAATACCGATAAGCTTTGAAATCAAAGCTATATAGGAGAATTGTTGGAAGACGGAATAAAAGTCAATTTTTATCAGTTGTTAGCTTTTGATATTTTTATGGAGTTTTGAGTTCTTTAAAGTTCAGGGTTTTATTTTTTATTTTTATTTTTTGATAAGTAAGACAAACATTTTATTAATAGAAATAAATAAGCACAGCCCAAGTACACAGGAGGTATACAAATAACATACACCTAGTCACATAAAAAAGAGCTGGAAAGGGATACAAGAGTGTCATTGAAGCAAGCTCCGTTTAAGTACACACGAGGATGCCCAAAGAAATAATGTATGGAAGAAGAAACATCTTAGCTCATCTGGAGAACGCTCCTTGTATTCAAAACTTCAACCATTGCTCTCAATCCATAACATAGAGGAATCTTCCTCCATACTTCCTCAATGTGTGAATTGGCCCTGCATCTTTGCCAACATGCAAGTAAATCAGGCATGGGCATTACCCAAGCAATACCCACTCTATAAAAGATCTCCGCCCATAACATTCTTGCCACCTCACAATGGAGTAAAGATGGTCCACTGATTCTCCATTCTTCTTACACATATAACACCATTCCATTACGACAAGACCCCTCTTTCTCAAATTATCCAACGTCAACTTTCCCAAGAACTGCTGTCCACCCAAAGAAGGCAATCTTAGGTGGCACCTTACTTTTCCAAATAGACTTCCAATGGAACGAAATATGATTTTGGCTTTGACAAAGCCTTCTACGATGACCGTACATAAAATTTTCAATTCCTAGTCTTCATCCACAGCATTTTGTCCACCTCATAATTACCAATTTGCAAGGAATACAATAAGCTGTAAAAATTAGAAATAGTTCCAATTTCCCAATCACAGGCAGCACTACTGAAATAGACATTCCACAAAGGGAACCCACTAGAACAATCTAGCAACTCACACCGAAGCCTCCTAATTAAGGGCCAGCGTAAAAAGAGAGGGAAATGTGGTCTTAAAAGCTGAATCGCCACACCATAACTCATGCCAAAAGCTGATCCTCTCATGGTCTCACCATCACCAACCTTGAATTTAATAAACCGAGAAAAATCCTCCCATCCATTTCTAATGTTCTTCCCCAAACCAACACCATGCACACTTCCCACTTCATTTGAACGCCAACCCCCCTTGCAAACTCCAATACTTCGACTTAAGAATTGTCTTCCAGTAAGATTCCCCTTCATGATGATACCTCCATAATCACTTCCCAAGAAGTGCCTTATTGAAGATTCTTAGATCGTGTATTCCCAACCCTCCACTAGAGATCGGTGTACATACCTTATTCCTCTTGACCAAGTGGAACTTAGTATCCTCTCCAATTCCACCCTACATGAAGGCTCGGAAACTCTGCTCAATTTGATTAGCCACACTTTCCGGCAAAGGAAAAGGAGATAAAAGAATATGTGGAAAAGTTAGAAAGTGTACTAATAAGTGTGGTTCTTCACCCTATAGACAAGTACAACCTTTCCATCCAGCCAATCTCTTCAATTTTTTCCACCACCCCATCCCATATAGCATTAGCCTTGAAAGGGGCCCCAAGTGGAAGGCCCAAGTATTTCATAGGCATTGAAGCAACCTTACCGCCCAAAATAGTTGCCAACTTTTAATATTCCTAACACCGCCCACCAGTGCCATCTCAGATTTCCCAAGGTTCACCTTAAGACTGGAAACAACTTCAAAACAAATCAATAAAGCCTTCATAGACTACATGTGACCTGTCACAAAATAATAAAGTGTCATTTGCAAAAAGAAGATGGGACACATTAATGAAACCATTGTTAATGCATCCCACCGAGAAGCCTGATAAAAAATCAGCGCCACCGATAGCTTCCAACATGCGACTAAGTGCATCTATAACAATCACAAAATGAAAAGGGAAGATTGATTCCCCTTGTCTCAAGCTCTGTGAGATATTAAAAAAATTAGTAGGGGTTTCATTGACCAAAACATATAACCCGAATCGTAGTTATACAATGTTTTATCCACATATGCCATCTCTCCTTGAAACCACGTCTCAAGTAAATAGAAGAGGAAATCCCAAATTTTTATGTATTTATTTATTTTTGATAAATAAACAAATTATATTGATCAAAGAATGGCAAAGCCAGTAGTACAACTCTGATGCCCTAACTAGATAGGCACATTAGAGGCAAGAAAATCATGAAAGGCCATGCCATTAAAAGAAGAGGAAATGCCAATTCACATGGTCAAATGCTTTTTTCATACCCAGCTTACATAAAAGGCCTGACACTCCCATTTTCAATCTGTTCTCCAAACATTCATTTTCAGTAATAACTGAATCAAGGATTTGATGCCCCCTTAATAAAAGCATTTTGAGGTTTCGAGACAATCACTCCATAACTGTACTTGAAGATAATCTCTCCATAACTATACTCAAACAGTTAGCAAGAACTTTGGAGATAATCTATAAACCCCATTTATAAGGCTAATAGGACGGAAATGGGAAATCCTTAACATATGTTGCCCCCTGCCTTTTTAGGAATGAGGCAAGAAAAGTTGTATTAAGACATTTCTTAGAGTTTTTATAGGCATCGAACTTATGAAAAATGCTCATGTCTCCCTGTACAACCTCCCAACACTCTTGAAAGAATGCCATAGGGAAACCATCCAGCCCTAGAGCTTTGTCCCTTGCCATTCCTGTAACCACAAGGTGCACCTCCTCAAATGGTCTCTCCAACCAATTTGAACTCGGAATATCTATAGTCTCAAAAGCCAGCCCATCAAGATTTGGCCTCCACGGGTGTTGTTCCGATAGAAGTGTTTCATAATAATGAACCACAAGGTTCTTCATATCAGCTGGATCATGAATAACACGATCACCGGAAAGAAGCATCTTCATAGCATCGTTCCAATGATGAGAATTGGCAACCCGATGAAAGTATTTAGTACATCAATCTCCTTCATTTAGCCACAAAGCCTGAGATTTCTGCCTCCAGAAAATCTCCTCCAACAAAATCACCTTTTCAAGTTCATCTGTTACTGAATTTTTTCTGCTCATTTCCTCCTCCGATAAAGCCCCAATCTCAGCCCTCTCCTCCAACCTAAGCAATTCCTCAAAGAGACACTTCCTTTCACAATCGACGTTCCCAAAAACTTCCACATTCCATTTCTTCAGATCATTATTTAAAGCTTTAAGCTTATTGGCCAATATAAAACTCGAGGTATCAATAAACCTCCATTGTCTCACCATATCCACTTCAGCTTTTAATCACATATTTTTGAACTTGAAATACCTACAACTCCCATGAATACCCCCACAATCCAAAATAATAGGAAAATGATCTAAACAAGCCCTAAGCATTCTTTTTTTAGCAGCACTCCAGAAAATGAGCCTCTCAAGAAGGGGAAACAATAAATCTGTCCAACCTTGACCAAACACAGTTGTTGGACCAAGTGAAGTTGACCCATTCCAAAAGCAAGTCCAGTAATTGCGGATCAAAGATAAAGTCACAAAAGTCTTCCATATTCGGACTTAAACGATGCTTTCCCAACCTTTCACTCGTGAACTGAGTCACATTGAAATCCCTTCCAATACACCAAGGTACAGCCCACCAGCCATACACTCCAGCAAGCTCATCCCAGAAGGGCCTTTTACAACTATACGAATTAGGCCTGTAAACACCTGCGAAAGCCCATTCAAACCCATCATCCACATTCTTAAAGAGACAAGCCACCAAAGATTCCTAAATACACTCCTCAAGGAGTTCCACAATCCTCTTGTCCCACATCACAATGATACCATAGGAAGCCCCACTCAATGCAAGGAAAGCCCAACCCACATAAGGGCATCCCCATAAACTTCTGATGATTCTCCTGTCAACCACACGAGGGATACACCTTAGGAAGGGGAATCCCAACAACCATGGCAACCAGAAGAACAAAGGGGAAAGAAATTAAAGCACAATACAAGAAGCTTCCAAATCAGAGCCATATAGTAGAAATGTTTTAGGATGGAATAAGAGTAAATTTTTTATCAGTTAAAAGTGGTGCAAACCAGCTGCAGGAAGAGTGAAACTCAACTTAGATGGCTACTCCTTGGGTAACCCGGGGGATAGTGGAGGTGGAGGGGGTTGGAGATGGGAAACTTGTAGTTGCTTTCTCCAAGTTTTATGCAGTAGGTACTAATACCATGGCAGAAGTTAAAGCAATCTTGGATGGCTTAAGCTTATGTGTTGAAGACAATTTAGTGGAGGTTGAGAGATAGAATCTGGTTCAAGGGTGTTAGTGGACTGAATGACAGGTTTGCACGGCATTCCTTGGTTTCTTTGGAATCTGTGGAATGAAATATCCCCTCTATGCCGATCTTGTGAGTTTCAATACTCCAGCATTTATAGGAGGTCAACATAGCTGTAGATTTTTTAGCTAAATTAGGGACACCAGGAAAGACCTCGCAGTTAAAGGAATGGAGAGACCTTCCACATGAACTCAAGGGTATTCTGAAAGTAAAAAGGTCAGGGATTCTGCAGATTCGTTGCAAGTCAGTTTGGAGTGTGCATAGAACGCTATGTTAGTTTGCATTTTCTGCAGTATAACTTAGATTTGGATTTTGAACCTTGATTCAGATTTTTTGAATTATTGTAACCCCAAGGTGTTGGTTGTAACCATGGTATCCTCCTCCATGAGTGAGAGTTAATAATAAAATTGGTGTATCGTCCTCTTCTTGAAAACAAATCATGGCTATATTTTCATTTACCTAAAGGGCACCAAAGACGGAGATGGTGGCAGTGGGGGGATGTAAGAAACATTTGGGGGTTGACCAACATCTTGGGGTGTGGGGTCTCTTCGTTACCAATGAAGTATCTTGGTCTTCCATTGGGTGCAGCTTTAAAGTTAAGATAATTTGGGCAGAGGTTGTAGAAAAATTAGAGCGCAGACTAGTCGGGTGGAAAATGTTATATTTATCTAAGGGCGGATCACACTTGTTAAGAGTACTTTATCTAACCTCCCTACTTATTTCTTGTCTCTATTCCCCCTTCCAGCTAGCATTGCTTCAAAGATTGAAAAACTTCAAAGTGACTTTTTGTGAAGTGATCTGGGGGATAAGTTTAAATTTCATTTAATTGGGTGGGATAAGGTGTGTGCACCATTGAGAGAGGTTGGTTTGGGGGTTCAAAATATGAGGGTATTTAATAAGGCCTTACTAGGGAAATAGTTGTGTCGCTATAATTACGAGAGAGAAACCTTATGGAAAGGGGTGATTGATGTGAAGTATGGGAGTGCAAGGGGGGGTTGGTGCTCTAAGGAGGGGAGGGGGACATATGGTGTAGGGTTATGGAAGCATATAAGGAAAGGTTGGGGGTATTTTCTAGTAACACCGGGCTGTGTATGGGGAATGGCCAAAGGATCAATTTTTGGCATGATGTGTGGGTGGGTGATACTGCTCTTAAGGCTGTTTACCCCACTATTTTCAGCATTGCAAGGGAAAAAGATGCAATGGTGGCTGACTTGTGGGGTACTACACATGATGCCCAAGCGTGGAACATCAATCTCACTAGGGAGGCTCATGATTGGGAAGTGGGTATGCTAGTGGATTTTTTTAACCTGCTCCATAATATCTCCCTTGCTGTTACAACTGAAGATACGTTGGTTTGGAGACCTTCTCGGAAAGGGAAATTCTCGATAGGTTCTTTTTATGAGACACTTACAGCCCAACCTTCGTCCAACTTTTCGTTGAAGAGCATATGGAGGAATAAAGCACTTCCCAAAGCTGCGTTCTTTGTTTGGATAGCAGCCTTTGAGAAGGTCCTAACCATTGATAACTTAAGAAGGCGTGGTCTGATAATTGTGGATCGGTGCTGTTTGTGCAAAAACAGTGGGGAAATAGTGGACCATTTACTCCTACATTGTGACTTTGCCCGAGATGCATGGAATCATTTGTTTAGCAGAATGGGGCTAGCATGGACAATGCTGAGAATGGTAGTTGAACTACTGGCAAGTTGGAGAGGAATCTCAGGGACAACACAGATTGCAGCGATGTGGAAGATGATCCCCATTTGTATTCTTTGGTGCATATGGAGTGAAAGAAATGATAGACATTTTGAGGATCACAAAAGATCTGGAGAAGAGTTTAGGAGTTATTTATGGAAGACTTTTTTTACGTGGGCCATTGCTTTATATTTTAATGGTCTCAACTTTCATGATTTCCTTGTAGCAGTTTCTAGTTCTTAAAGCGGTGTATTCACATGTATACTCCTGGTGTACCTGACTTACGTCTTTCTTTATATCAATAAAATTTCTTATTACTTAAAAAAAAAGAAAAAGAAAAAGAAAAAAGGGCACCATCACCATTTAATTTTCATAAGGGAATCTGTGTTTTGATGATTAATTTTTTTTTAAGAAAAATGCTTTAGCCACGAAGAGATCCTACAAAAGTAAATCCACAAATTGACGTGGCTAGACGTGGTACGTTAGATTTTAAAGCTATTTTTATTGTAAAGTAAATCTAATGTATCATATGAAACCATTTCAGTTTGTAGATTTGCTTTTGTAGAATCTTTTTGTGATCGTAGCAGCTCTCTGTTTTTAATAGGTACTCTCAAGAAAAAGCAACCACGTGCTCAAATTTATGATCATAATTTACCAAGCATAACCGACTCTTTCCTGTGCTTTGTCTACGAGAAATTCACTTTAGCTTTGCTTGAGTCGAGTATCGATTTTCATCTGAGCAGATTCTGAAATTTTGAAAAGGCCTATAGGGGGAGGTGGTTCAAACTCTGACCACTCCTAGTGTGAAATTGTGGTCAAAATTTTAGCAGTCAGATACTTTCAGAATTTTCAATTGTCAATACCTGCAGGAAGTGGGTGTTCTAAGTTTCTAACATGTCCACATGTCTGAATTAGAGCTAAGGTAATTATGCCCTAAAGAACCATGGGGCAAGATAAAAATACCACTTATTTTTCCTCTTGGATCACTGTTCCCGTTCTCATCCAAGTTTGGTTTAGTTGGATTGACCATGCCTTTGGTTTTCACAAGATTGTCTTGTAATAGCACCAGGATAACCAAACCAAGACACTACGAATGTAAATGGTGAACTGAATGGGAAGCCTGCCTGCCATTTCGCATCTCTTCTCTGGAATTTTTAGTGATTGGCTTTGTACATGTTTAATTACAAATGGTAAACTGATCTGGAGGCTGTAACAAAGCCTGTTTGAGACACTTTGATTTTATACTGGGACAAAATCATCGTTTACATTCTTTTCGGAGATGTTAACCATCCAACGACAACTCTGTAGATTGGGGATGGCATCAAAATCGATTTGTAATTACAATACAAGGCATATATTCCAGTCACTGGCTTGCTCTGTGAAATATCATCAAAGGAGGTTCGTTTTAATAGATGTCATAACTCCAACGTTTTATTGTCTCTTTATTATAGTACTATTATTGTGGGTAGCACAACAGATCTCTTTCCCAATAAATGTTAATTGCTAGTAGATATGATTTGAAGGTTATGTATGAATAATCCAAGTCTTTGACATGGGTTTGCATTCTTTTAGAAATTCAACTGATTAAAAATCTTCAAGATTCTAGGGAAGTTGATCTTATTAACACAAAAAATACACTTTACACACTCGAAGCACCAATGATTTTGTACTTCACACCAGAAGTACTAAAATTGACACATTATACCCTCAATCTTCTAAAAATTGACACTTTGCACTCTTCACTAAAATATGACAATCGAGATTATGTCACATAATCTATTTTTCGTTCATCTCAACGACCACAATTCAATTGGGTGTGAATTGTTAGTTTTTTATAGTTTGAATATCAATTCTAATAGTTTGGGGGTACAAATTGTAAAACTCCTAATAGTTAGGGGTGTAACGGGTCCAGTTCGGTCCGATTTTGGACAAAATTTATGATCGAACTGATATGTACTGATTTTGCATTTTTCAAAATTAATTACGCACTAATTACCCTTCTAAACCGCTATTCCAGTTTACAAGTTTTTAATCTAATTCGGTCCGGTTTTTCGATTTTAATGTATTATATTATATACTTATATTATAGTATATAATACTATAGTGATAATATATTATAGTATATTATAATATATATTATAATTGTATTATAGACTATATTGATATATTATAACATATAATATGGTGATATATTATAATATATTATAATATATAGTGATATAGTATTAGTAGGACTATTAATATAATAAACAAAATTATATAAGATTTTAAAATTTAATATTATATTAATTAGTAATTTATCATATAACACAAAATTATATATTATATATAAAAATTATATACAATAAAAAAAAATTAAAATATATATAAATTGGTTCGATTCGGTTTAAAAAAAAGAAAAAATTAGAACCAGATTGATTTTGACCGGTTTCCAGAAAAATAAAATCGGTACTGCACCAAACCAAACTTAGGACCGAACTGATCCCATCGATTTGGTCTGGTCCGGTCCAATTTACCAATTCATTGTTTTTTTTTTTACACCTCTACTAATAGTTTGATGGGGGTGCAAATCTATAATTGTAATATATATATATATATATATATATATTTATATATGCCACCAGCGGCTAGTGGTGTGCTTAGAACACTCATCCATGGCTTACTCCCCACACAAGCTCTTGATTTCTGTGGTGCCCGCTTGGAGGCATGCACTTTGCCTCTCCAAGCTAGCCACCAAGCAAGGGCTTCATTTCTCCTACTCAGTAATTGCAAGCTAGAAATTGGCATTGCTTGGTGACTTTGAGCATTGGCTTATTTTACTCATCAACTTGCTTATCTAGAGTAGCTTCTTTGGAATATCGGCCTTGCTCGGTAAATTTGAACAAGACCATACTTTTTTCTGTTTACTGATTCTAAGCAAGATCTTGTGGAGGTAGGCCTTACTCGATGATATCAAGCAAGAGAATTGGCCTAGCTTGGTGATTCCAAGTAAGTGTTTATTTTCTTCCTCTGCTCATTATCTTAAATAGGGTTTTGTGGAGATGGGCTTTACTTAGGAATCATAAGCAAGACCATACTTTTTTCTTGCTCATAGATCCCAAATAGGATTTTGTGGAGATAAACATTCCTATGTAATTGCGAGCAAAAGCCTTGGCTTACTTGGTGATTTCGAGCAAGGGCTTATTTTCTTCCTCTACTGTATTATCCTGATCAGCTTTTTGTGAAGATTGTTCTTGCTCAGGAATCTTGACCCAAGGCATTGGTCATAAGGGCTTATTTTCTTCCTCTACTCAAGATAATTATCTCAAGCAGCTTCTTGTGAAGATCAGACTTGCTTGTATTCTTGAGCAAGAGCATACTTTCTTCTGGATTCTAATTAGAGTCTTGTGAAGATAGGCATTGTTCGGAATTTTCAAGCAAGAGCATACTTTCTTCGTGCTCGGTGATTTCGAGTAGGGTATTGTGCAGATAGGCCTTGCTCGGGATCATCGAGCTTGGCCTTTTAGGGATTTTTGATTAAGGGCATATGTTCTTCCTCTGCTCAATTATCCCAAGCAACTTCTTGTGAACATTGGCCTTGCTCGGTAAATCCTAAGCTACATCATACTTTCTTTCTCCTTAATGATTATGATTAGGGTTTTGCGGAGGTAGGCCTTGCTTGGTAATCTTGAGTAAGAACATACCATTTTTCCCGCTAGGTGATCCCAATTAGAGTTTTGTGAAGTCAACCTTGCTTTGTAGTCCAGAGCAAGGGCATTTTTCTTCCTGCTCAGTGATCTCGAGTAGGGTCTTGTGAAGATGGCCTTGCTCGAGCATACTTTATTTTAGTTTTTAGTTCGATTATCAAAGGGCATCAATGGGCAAGCTTTAGAGCACAACATGCTAGGTGTTTGCATGCACGTTGCTCGATGGTTAATCTTGGTGCTTCTTGTGCTAATCGGATGGTAATGCTAAAAGTATGGTTAGATGACCATCTCTTTCTCATACGATGGTTTACAACAGTTTTGTAAGTGGGAATCGCTATCTATCCTTATCCCTAACAATAGTGGCTTTGAAGATGATTTGAACTTAATCACCAATAATAAGAGTTAAATTCTCAAATGGCCATGCCAGGGCAATTCTGTGCAGGTGTTATAACAGATGACCAAAGATACGCATGGAGATTTGTTGGTTGATCCAGTGGATCTTGCTGACGCTCAGATGGAAGGAGTTAGGGATTTCCTCACTGGGTTTATGGACAAAAGACTTTTCCCTTTATGTATATATTATGCATCTCATGTATTTCACGTCATAAGATCAAGTATAAGATAAACTTAGAGCAGTTGATAAGATGACCATTAGATGCATGGTACCAATGCTATTTACGAGTGGACATGCAAACCATGGACATAAGTGTGGTCCCTCATAGTATACTAGAATACTATTAGCAACCCCCTTGCAGCGGTGGGATGTGGGGTCTGTGTACAATCTTGCACACAGGGTTATGTGTGTGAGCTAGTATGATAAGTAAGATAAATCATGCATGTCATAGCGTACGTATGAATAATCATGATTTTAAGCTTTCAGATAAAAAAAATATTTTATGAAAACATTACATTAATTATGTTTACTTTATTATAGGTTTCTTACTGAGTCATAGAGTCATTTTAGTTTTTTATGTTTTTAAACCACTCAGGTCAAAAAATTTTATGAAAGTAATGTTGTAGGATGGGACTTAGTCTAGGGAGGCGTGACAAGGGCCTAGATCATGTACATTAATGTTAAGCTATGATTTTATAGCATGAACTTTAAGAAATTTTAACAAATGTTTCTGCGCACTCTTTTTTATGATCTCAATATTTTAATAAAGAATGATTTTATTTATGAAATCTTTGTGCTTAGCGTTTCCTTTATAATAAATAAATATATATTTTTTTAAGTTAGGTTCAATAGTAGCTATCTGGCTCCTCGATAATTTTTAAAAGAGTAACTTTATTATTAATCATGGGAGGGGTGTTACAACAACTATTTTAAATGGATTTTAAATGGATGTTAAAAATACGTTCCTCAATGGTGATCTTACTAGGGAAATCTACATGCTGCCTCTATCAAGCTATGACCACCCTCCCCACAAAGTATGTCGTCTTTGGAGGGCTCTTTATGGACTTAAGCAAACTCATCGTGCTTGGTTTAACAAATTTTGATATGTGGTATCTCAACAAGGCTTTGTTCCTAGTTCATACTATTATGCCCTCTTTCTTCGTACTATCGAGGCTGGTATTATCCTTCATTTTCTTTAAGTTGATCATATAATTATTCCTGTGGTGACATTATTGGTATTCGAGATCTTTAGGGTTTTGTTCATCAAAATTTTGAAATGACAAATGTAGGACATCTTAACTGCTTTCTTAGTCTTGAGGTTACTTCCAGTAAAGATGGCTATTATTTGACTTCAAAGCTAGGTTGATAGTAAATAGTTGATAGTCCTCTTGAGTATAATGTCAAGCTTTTAGCAATAGACAATACCTTGCTTACCAATGTGATACTATATCGACAACTTGTTGGCAGTGTCCTATACTAAACTATACTCGACCTAACATCTCATATGCAGTTTATTTAGTTAGCCAATTCGTAAGTGCACCTCCCTCCACTCACTTTGCGATTGTTCTTCATATTCTATCTTATATCAAGGGTAGTTTGTTCCATGGCTTGCACTCCTCACATTCATCGCTTGAGCTTCAAGCTTACTGATGTTGATTGGGTTGGTCATTCCACTAATTATCGCTCTACTATAGGTTATTGTTTCCTACTTGGCACTTTCTCGATTTCTTGACGTATTAAGAAGCAGTCTGTTCTCTCCTATTCAAGCATCGAGGTTGAGTATTGTGCACTAGCATACACTAAATCTGAACTTTTTATAGTTATGATGGCTTTTGACTGACATGGGTGCTCCCCAAATGACTAGCTCATTTATATTGTGATAACTAGAAGGCCATATAGATAGCTCACAACGGCGTGTTTTATTAGTGCACTAACACATTAAAAGTGATTGTCACTTTGTACGACATCATCTTTTGCAGGGCCACCTTCACTTACACTCCTTTGAAATTAAACTTGCTGACATATTCACAAGATCCCATTCACCTAGTTGGCTAAGTGATCTTGTTTCTAAACTCCAATTGACTTCAAGTTTGAGGGGAGATATTAGTATATCTAGGAATACGTCCTAATATGTTTCAGAATATTTTCATAATTTGGTGTATCTTAGAATATTACCATATTATGGAATATTCTTAGGTTAAAATATTTTGACATTAAGCCTTGATTGCATTTGTATTTATATTATAATTTTATATCCTTATTTACTATAGGCCTATTCAATTATAACTAGGCATTTCTTGTACAATGAATAAACATACTTGAATATACAATTTTTTACACTACATTTTTATTGGTTATTGCCCACTCGATCCATACGGGATTTCATTGCCTTGATCGACACATTCCAAGCATGTTGTTGGGAAGATTTTTGTCACAGGGCACAAAAAGACTTAGAAGGCTTAGCCCATCAAAAGGCTATCATTAGAAGACAAAAGAAGGAAAAAATGAGAGGGTACGGGATGAAGAAGTGAGAGGAGGCAAGGTGTGGTATCATGAGTCATAAGGAAAAGAGAGGAGGGGACAAAAAGGAGGGTGATGTGACATAAAGGAGGGAAAGGTAAGAGATAAAAAGCAAAGGACTAATGACTTGAGGGAACCTTCATATGACCTTCGGGTAGACTTTTGCCTAAGCTTCAGGGGAAAGGCTTCTTCAACCTCCAGACATAGGTTCCAGTGATAGAGTCGAGACCTTGAAGAGAGATCTATGAAATTTATTGTACAATGAGGACAAGAAATCCTAAGAGATTGTAAATCAAGTTTATTATAGTGGATTCTTTCATCCCCAAGCCCCCGTGGACGTAGATCCAGTATCGAAGCACATAAATCTGCATGTCTATCTCTCTCTATTTTTCCTACATTTATCTGCTGTTCATTGTCATGGATACGTACCAATACCGTATAGCCGTACCGGATCATCCGGGAGCCCAAATAGCACTGATCCAAGCCCAACACACTAAGTGCCCCATATAGCACCGACCCAAACCAATGCCACCTCAGCACGTCGGGAAGGGATCCTCCTCCCCTTCCAACCCATTGACCAAAAACCGACTTCAGCACATGTTTTCTTAGATGAATCCAAGACACTACTATGATTCGTTTGTCTATGATTTTGTTAGTTTTTTCGAACTTGCTCCGACTAACTCACTTCCATCGTTTCTCAATCTTCACCGATCACTTCTACAACAAAAAAACATCCGTTTGTCTTTGCAATGCTGATGACCCTTGTACTCTTGTACCCTCCAGATCATCACCTCTATCTCCACCAGAGACCTCCTCAGTCCCTCCTGAACCTGCCCCTCCACCTTTCCTCTAATAATCCTGCACTTGCACCAAATCCACCGCCACTTCTGCATCTTTTTCTTCATCTACTTCTGGTGCACCACTCAATTCTCATCCCATGCATGGTGACACGGGCCAAGGCAACGTATCTCTAGACCTACGGCTTATCTTATCTCTACTAACCCGCCAGCATCTCCATTTTTTCGTAGTGGGCTAACCTGTACTGGTAGCTGTTGTGGTTTGACAAATTCCAACTAAATCTAAAAATATTGGTGTTAAGAGTCTTGTTTACGTCCCATCCTATTTTGATAATAATTTAAAAATGTCTAATATTGTTTAAGGCCTTTAGTTACACAAATAATGAGAAGAGATGAGAAATCGTGAATAATAATGAGATAATTTGTTAATAGTAATAAAATTATTTGAGTTAAGTTGTTTGATAGGTTTTGAGAAAAGAGAGATAAAAAATTGAATAAAGATATTATAAAATTAAAATATTGTTATAATATAATTTTTTAATATAAGTTTTATTTTAAATTTTGAAAAAACTAAATTATTTTTTGTGTTTGTTTGAAAGTTAGGTAAAGTTATAATGATTAGTTAAAAAAATTAAAAATTAAAAACTATTTGGGTTTGAATAGTGTTAGATATTGAGATGAGACTGTTTATTAAACCAAATCGAGAACTAATAATTAATGGGATATTACTTAAAAAAAAAAGGATAGGTCGAGACTCTTGATATGGTAAATAAATAATTAACAACATATATTCAAAGAGCATGCACTCGAGAGGGGTGCAATAAGTCTACTTATGTCATGCATTGACCAAATTGAAATCAAGATGGTTGTTAAACTTCAATATCCTTCGTCGGCTTTGCTTTGTCCACTACTTTTTCTTTCCTAACGACGACTAGTACTCCTATTATAATAACTAAAGTCAAACTTGCCGGTGGATGACTCCTCACGTCACGACTCACGTCATATGAAATTTCGTTGACTACTGGCTGCTACTTTTTCACAGCACATGTACGTTGGGCCCAATATTTTTTATGTTAATTTTATTTTCTTCTTAATATAATTTCGTTAGTTTTAGGAATGATTTTTTTTTTTTTGAAAAAGCCTCAGATCATATATTAACTGTTAAACAGAAATAGAGTAAATACATGAAGGTGTAACCTCCATATCCACTATACAGTCTCGGATCGACAAAGCATTCTTGCCTAGTGTATGAGCTAGTACATTTGCTTCTCTAAATGTATGTCTAATTTTACATTCTTCAAAACATTTGAAACTAGCTCTGATTTATGATATTATCAAATCAAAATAACTATCATCTTCCGGTTGTTATTGGGTTGCTTCTATAACTCTTTTTGAGTCACCTTCCATTATCATTTTTCTCATACCCAAATCATTGCCAAATCTGATAGCTGTGAGAGCCGCCATTACTTCTGCTTGTTGTGGGTTAGGAGATGATACTTGGTTCTTCCTCATAGAAGTAAGGAAATTTCCTTGTTCATCTCTAACCACTATGCCAATCCCAATCTTGCAATGATGTTTGTCAACTGCTACATCCCAATTGATTTTACAATAGTTTGGAGGAGGTCGCATCCATGTGGTTTCCCTTGTAGTCGACCTTGTTTGATGAGTGATTGCTATGTGTGTTGATGAAGTTAATTCTTGTAGCGCCTGCTAGTTCCTATATATCATAGACTTTGGATCAATCATGATGTTTTTAAACACATATTGATTCCTTTTCCACCATATGCTGGTTAGGATCATAGAAAATTCTGCCATTTCCTCTTGATTAAGCTTGCTGAACATGTCTTCCACAATGTTCCTAAAACTGTTGTAATTTATCTGGGGTTTTTGAATTTTCCTTGAACATTGTCTCAAGATATCTGCAGCTGATGGACACTCCCAAAGTATATGCTCAATTGTTTCAGGTTCTCTTAGACAGATAGGACAAGTTGGATCATCCAGAATTTTCTTCTTGCTTAGTTTAGCCTTAGTAGGAAGAATGTTGAGACAGGCTCTCCACATAAAGTTCTTAGTTGCTGGTGTGATCAGTAGCTTCCAAATCCTGGTCCATTCTTCTTGAGTTTGAGTTACTTGTGAGCATTGACCCTTTTGCCTATCTCGAATTTCCCCTTGAAGGTAATATACACTCCTCACTATGAATATTCCATTTACTGTGCATCTCCATCTTAGAGTGTCTTCTCTGTTACAATTTATAAGTGGAATCTGACTGATCAGTTCAGCTTCTTGCTGAGAGAATGTAGCCTGTATTAAGTTATGATCACATTCCTTTGTTCCTTCATCAATAAGTGCCTCAACTTTTGCCTCATCCCCAAAGTATGAATACCAATTTGAGGTTTGAATGAAGTGGGTTGTGGTAGCCATTTGTCCTGCCATATTCTAACTGACTTGCCATTCCCAATCGTCCATGAAATCCCTTCTTGTAAAAGAGGCCTAGCTGACATAATACTCCTCCAAATGTACATGGGTTTATTCCCAACTTGGCATTGAGAAAACTGGTATTGGAGAAATATTTATATTTTAACACTGTTGCAACTAGAGAATTTGGCTTTTTAATAATCCTCCAACCTTTATTGGCTAACAAAGCTAGATTGAAGTCTTCATAATTTCTAAATCCCAATCCTCCTTCAGTTTTTGACCTTCCCATTTGCTGCCAATTAATCCGGCTAAGCTTCCTTTCTTGATTGATCTGACCCCACCAATATTCTTTCATCAATTTGTTAAGTTCTTGTAGCAATCCTTTAGGAAATTTGAAAACACCCATAGAATAAGTGGGAATTGCTTGTTTCACTGATTTAAGCAATAATTCCTTACCTGCCTTTGACAAAAATTTCTGCTTCCAATTGCTTAGTTGACCTCTCACCTTATCCAAGATGTTCTTAAATGCTTTAGTTTTGGACTTGCCTATCAAAGCTAGTAATCCAAGCTAGGTTTCATATGAAGTGGGGGATCTCACCCCTACAACACTGAGAATGCTATCCCTGGTAGAGTCCTTTATGTTTCAACCGAAGAATATAGCAGATTTTTCTTTGTTCATTCTTTGACCAGAGGCTAATTCATATAGGCTAATCGAGTGAAGCATTCATCTCCATTGTACTGATGAAACTTGACAGAATAACAAGCAGTCATCTGCAAAGAACATATGACTTATTTTAACTGTCTTCTTGCCATGGGAAGTGCATAAATTATATTCTCAGATTATGCTTTGTAGAGCAATTGGCTTAGTGCTTCAGAGCAAATTATGAATAGAAAATGATCACCCTGTCTAATTCCTCTTATAAGTAAGGAATGAATTTAGTTTCATAGATATAAAACTTTTTCTCTCAAACCTTTTGTTCCTATTTTGCATGTAAATCGTTCTTTTATAAGATTGATTATTCAAGTTTTATATATATATATATATATATATATAAAATAAGGTTTTTCCTTCAAGATGTTGCAAGTAAAAATACAACACCACCACCAGAATTTTGAAGGGTAAGTTGTCTCTCTTGTATGATATTAAGAGAAATGACTAGAAAATAAGAGTAATGCTTCCCACTTTCTTTTATCATTATCTTCTCATCATTCTATAATGTGTTATTTAAAAAATGAAAACTATCTGTTATATTCTACTTCTGAACCTATTATTTGATGTTCCGTCAAATTAGAATCATGTTGAGCGGATAATAGTAAAAATGATGATAAATAAAATTATTCAAAAAATAATACTAATATATTATGGACAATGAATTCTTGTATTGGATATATCATATGCACTAGGATCTATGATATTATTCCATCTCTTCGGCCTTGCCGATGTTACGTACGCATAAGAAAAAGAGATAAAAGATCACTTTCTTTTCCTGAAAGATAATGATAGTGTTACTACCATCATACTACTCTTTTTGTATTTGATTTTTTTTTTTAAATTATTTTACTTAATGGTTAAGAAAGTGACTATTAGTAAAATTATATATTTTTTAATTTTTTCTTAATGATTAAAGATGTTAAAAAACTACTTAAAAAATTATAAAAAGATTAAAAAGAAAAAAAACTTCAAATACACTATAAGTAGTAAATGGGTAGTAATTGGGTAGTAACCCTATCACTACCCTGAAATGAATAATAGGTTATCCTAGCTAATGATTTTATCTTTTACTTTTTCCTTTTTTATATTGAGGAAGTCCATGATAAATTTATACTTGCTCAATATTGCAAGTCCCAATTATAAAAGATTTTGAGCTTTGTTGGGCATAAATGTATATAATATCGTTGGCGAGGAAAAATTAGCTTGTAGACAATGACAAAGTCACCAGGAATTCATGTGGTAGAAGGCAACCGAAAGATAGAATAACACAGTACACACAGTACGAGCCCAAAAATAAAGTTCAAGAAGACATCATGCTCAAGATGAAAACACAACTAACCGTACTTATGTCAAGATCTATAGAGATAAGTCCAAGCAAGATACTCACGCTGGAAGACGTTATTAACGATCAAATTGTGCTTATGAACTAGGTAATTAAGTATACTATGCACCAAGAATTATGTCCCCAAAGGAGTCATGCATGCCATGGTAGAATAGTACTTCAATGCCTATCAATACCCTACCAGTATGTTCTATAAATGATTTTATTAATTATTCAGTAAGAGAGTCAATTCCTCTTTGATTTAACCATCAAAGGCATCTCCCACGTACTAGGTTTTCTGAGGTTCCTATTTTGACTGTAGATTGTTTAAGTGTGCTACAAGCATTGCTGAAAATTGCATCAACATGCCTTCTTTGATTACACATATAAAATCATAAAATAAAGTAAGATGAAAATTGAATAAAATATTATTAAAATATTATTTTTAATATTATTTTTATCTTAAAATTTTAAAAAATTATAATAATTAAATTAGATAAAATGAGATTATACCAATCAATTGATATTAGTTCCTATACCAATATAGTGAGTACGTACGGAGATCACAAGGCCGTGATAGCTTTATAATTAATAATTCTCAAAGTTGCAGAGGCAATCGGATTCTGGATATGGACAGCAGAATGTTGTTGGAGCCACGTGATACAAACAGGTCTCAACTTGAAATGCATGTGCATAGCAATATTTTAATACATATATATATATATATATATATATATAGGAATCTTGAAAGTTTATACATTGGAGCTAGAGGGAAATGATATACAACCTTCTAACACACCACACTTCATTTTTTTTTAATTTTTTTTTATATTTTTTTAATACTTTTTTTTGAATTTATTCTTTTTAAATTAATTTAATTCTTCTATTCATTATTTATATATTAAATATTTAATAAAAAATAAAATAATAAAAATTAAAAAAAATGTAGAATGTAGAATATTAAGAAGTTGTGAAGATTTTTTCTTGGAGCTAATTATTGTCAAGTCTTCACCTAATGATAATCAATTAATGAATAAATGCCACGCAGGTGCCTACGTACGCGTGGTTCCAGAACAACCACTCATATATTGCAGTTTTTAACCCCTTAAAATGGCATGACGACGTTTCTGCATGCACAAATATATAGAGTTTTGTATTTCAAAAAATATATATATATATAAAATTTTATTATATACAAGTAAAGTTACGTATTAATCTGTATATTAATATTGATTTTTTTATTTAAAATTTAAATTAACATTATTTTTAATAAAATTTACTTTTTGACCAATCATATTAGATTGGTACATATATTAGTGCATAATTCTGCTTGCAATTATAATTTTTCAATATATATATATTTCTATAATAATAAATGTCTATCTCACTGCTACAAAAATGAACAGTAAATTCTCATTCTGTTTCTGTGTGTAATCCGTGTGTGTCATGTTGTGTCTTTTTATCCTTATATTATGTTCTTTTATGTCCATACAAGTGAGGGCTTTTGGTCTTTTGGTGCAAGCGTTCAGAGGGTTGGCAGCTTTAGTCTTTTTTTCCCCCCCTTTCACGGTCTCTTTCGTCTGCATCTTCTCTTTCCTCTTCTCTTCGAAAGCAAACGTTTTCTCTCTTCTTCTCTTCGTCTTCTCTCTTCTTTTCTTTTGTTCTTCATGTCTTCGTTCTTTCTATTCAAATTTATTTTTTCAATGTTGGTTTTTTTTCCCTTTCATTTCGTTGTTATCGTGTTTCCGTTTGTTAAAACCATAAAGTTCTTTTCTTTATTTATTTTTTCTTTCTCCTTTTCTCTTCTTCCCCCCTTCTCTCTGTGCCGCACCCCACCCTAAGCCCTCTCTCTTTCTTTGCAACCGATGTCGCCGAACGAAGGCCATCGCCTCCCAATCTCCTCCCCCACGTCTTAGATGCTGGGGATTTGGACCCACTACAGCTCAGCACTCAGATCATCCATGGATCTCAACCTGTCCCTCAGATTCACTGTCGCATGGTGTCTTCTCTCTTTCGGTAGTTTTGCCCACCATATTTTGCCTATTTCATACATTTCTTTTACTGATTCCGCTAGTTCTATTTTATCTCTGTGGGATGTAAATCTGAAGCAGTTTGAATTTTTTTTGCTATTTCATTGATTCTGGAATCAAAAGCTTGAGGAGGCTGAGCTTCAGCACCAAATAGACATTGAGGACGAAAGCACAACTAGTATGTTTTTTATTTTTTTAAATTTTTTTTTATTTCGGGGTTAGCAGACACAAAATTACAACATGCAAGTTGAATTCTAGGGTGGAAAGTTTTTGAAAAGTTTGGCTTTTCTAAGTCACCTGTAGATTCAAAAATTTGGATGGAATTGGACTTGGGCCAAACATATTTTGATGATTGGAAGCATGGAGCTGCATAACTATCTAGAAAATGAAAAAATTTTGTTTTTCAATGTTACCAAGATTCATTCTTCATTATCATGCTTTGAATTTAACTTTCCATTATCAATAAAGTGTAAATGGTGTAGTAGCTTTGAAACTTGCATGCGTCTATTGTAGTCCTTTTCCATCGTCAAGCATATTTTTGAATATTTCATTTTTGCAGGTTAATAAAGAAATTATTTAAAGTTGCCATGCACATGATTTTACAGATGTTATCTTAGTTCACGAACACCGTGGTGTACCAGATGGTATGACTATAGCCATCTACCTTTTGGTCCAACTGCCTATTTTGGATTACTCAATGTCGTAAGTAGTTTAATCATACTATTATTTCTAAATTTTTGTTTTGTCCCAGTTGCTTTGGGCATTGATGATAAAATATTTGCTTGTAGGTTACAAGACATGACATTAAAGACAAGAAGACCATTGTGTTAAACCCAAGGTTTCAAGTTTCATGTGATTATAAATCTACACATGGATTTTGATGATAACAAATGAATTCAAAGAATAAAGGAGTTTCAAACTCAAGTTGTCCGCATAATGGAGTCAAACACACCAAAGAACCAAGCATGAGCAAGAAGGAAACAAGTTCACATTAAAGTCATAGAGTAATATTGTAAATCTCTTAAAATTCGAAATTAGGATTAATGCTCAAAATTAATATTTTATCATAAAGCATTAAAATACATTTTCCACATGTGCATGAATATTTTTGAAAATTAAATTTGAAAATTTTGAAAGATGATTGATTGTCATCTTTTACATGTGCATGCCTTGATTAAATGGTTGAACTTTGAAAATATTAAAGATTATTGATTGTCATCTTTTACATATGCATGCCTTGATTAAAGAGTTGAACTTTGAAAATATTAAAGATGATTGATTGTCATCTTTCACATGTGCATGTTTTATTTGAATATTTTCAAAAGTGATTGATGCTTTTTTAGACTTATACAAAAGGTAGATGATATTGTTTGAAAATTTTGAAAAGTAAAGTGTACTCCTTTTGTCATATACAAAAAGTAAAATATTAAGTTTGAATTTTTTAAAAAGGAAAGTGTGCTCCTTTTGTCATATGCAAAAAGTAAAATATTAGGTTTGAATTTTTTGAAAAGGAAAGTATGCTCCTTTTGTCATATGTCAAAAGTAAAATATTAGGCTTGATTTTTTTGAAAAAGTGAATGATATTATCTTTGACAATTGAAAAAGAAGAATCTTTTATTTGAATTTTTTGAAAAAGTGAATGATGTTATTTTTGACATGTGAATCTTTTTAAATTTGAATATGATGTCTCATATACCTATAAATAGATCATTTGAGAGCTTCACATTTACAATACCAAGAGCATACAACATTCATTCAAAGCTTTCATTCTCTCTTCTCTAAGCATTGAGTCTTAATCCTTATTCATTTTGAGAGATATAGTTTGCGCTGTATTGTTCTTATTTCACTCATTGAGGAGGGTTTTCTGATAACCTACCCACTATCAGCTCTTGTATCAGAAAAAAGGTGTGTATAACCCTTGTGCGTGTAGAAAGTATTCTATACGGGAAATAGTTGAATCACCACGTGTAAGGTGATTGTAAGTGTAGATGGTGCTCTACACGGATCCTTTGTAGCGGTGTTATTCAAAGGTGTAATAGGTTTCTATCTCCACCTGAAGGAGGTTGAGTAGTGAATTTGGGAATCCTCAAGGGGTAGCTTGAGCCGAGGACGTAAGCAGTGGGGCCGAACCTCGTTAACATATTGAGTTTGCTTCTCTCTTACCCTTACTCTTTATATTTATTGTTATTTCATATTTTGTTTATATTTTATATTATATATTTGATTTATAATTGTTATTTTTTTAATACAACTCAATTCACCCCACCTCTTGTATTAGTCATCTGGGCAACAATTGGTATCAGAGCTAAGAGTTCTATTATCA
This sequence comes from Carya illinoinensis, assembly GCF_018687715.1. NCBI lineage: Eukaryota > Viridiplantae > Streptophyta > Magnoliopsida > Fagales > Juglandaceae > Carya > Carya illinoinensis. The sequence continues at coordinate 23,887,409 of NC_056757.1, forward strand.
GATTAACTATCTTTTGAGTTAAGATCTTATGGCTAACATTTCATCTTTATTTGGTGAAGGTCAATCTAGCAGTCGGCCTCCACTCTTTTGTGGAGATAATTACTCATTTTGGAAAGTTAGAATGAGAATATTCCTTCAGGCTCAAGGTCGAGAAATCTGGAAATATATTGTAAATGGACCTTATATTCCAACAAAAGTGGTTGATGGAGTAAAGGTCAAAAAGGAAGAAGAAGAGTTTGATCGTGAAAACGATAGACTTTATACTTTGAATTTAACTGCTATGAATTTATTATTTAATGCTCTCAATGGAAATGAGTTTAATAGAATAATGACTTGTGCTACGGCAAAAGAAATCTGGGATAACTTGGAAGTTACTTATGAAGGAACTTCCCAAGTCAAGGAATCAAAAATTTATATTCTTACTCATGAATATGAAATGTTTAAGATGAATGATGATGAATCTATTTCTAGTATGCACACTCGTTTTACTAACATCATAAACAGCTTGACAGCTCTTGGCAAAGTTTATTCTAAGGTGGAGATAGTAAGAAAAATTCTCAACTCTCTACCAAAAGTGTTGAGAGACCTCAAGAAGCTCGAAGTGAATGAACTCATCAGGCCACTTATCACTCATGAGTACACATTGAAAAGAGGAAAAGAAGAAGGAAAGCCAAAGAAGAGGTTGGCACTTAAATCTGTTCCTCATGAAAGTGAAAGTGATGAAGATGAGGAAAATGAAGACAAAGATGAAGAAGTTGCGATGATAACAAGAAGAATTCAGAGGTTCTTAAAGAAAAATAAAATTCTTCCAAGGAAATCTTTCAAAAAGTTTTCCAAGAAAGATTCAGGTAAAAATGACACTTTAATTTGTTATAAATGTAATAAGTATGGTCATATCAAGCCAGATTGTCCTCTGCTAAAGAAAGATCGAAACAAGGGCAAGAAAGCAATGAAAGCTACATGGGATAATGACTCAAGTAGCTCAGATAGTGAAGCAAGCAATGGAGAATCAGCAAATCTTTGTCTTATGGCTAAAGATGACATTAAGGTAACAAATCTTGATAATATTGAAGATCCTTCATATGAAGAATTGCAAAATGTTTTAGAAGAGGTTTATGAGGAATTTGAAAAATTGGGTATCAAATATGCTATTTTGAAAAAGAAAAATTTTTCTTTAACAAATGAAATTGATATTTTAAGAAAAGAAAATATCATTTTGAAAGATGAAAATCTTGAATTGAATAAGAAGAAAACCGATTTAGAAAATATTGTTGAAAATTTTACGAATGGAAAAAGAAATTTTGAAAAACTTCTTGGTAGTCAAAGATGTGTTTTTGACAAGGCAGGTTTGGGATATATGCCAAAACAAAAATACAAACCTTATAAAAATTTCTTTGATAATCCTTCTATATCAAAGACCAATAATCAAAATTCTTTTCATAAAAATAATTTTGTCAAAAAAGGATATTATTATAATCATTCAAGTTCTTCATATATGTCACATGCTATTTACAATTTCTGTAATAGAAATGGTCATAATTATCATACTTGTCCTATTAGAAGAAATCATACAATGATTGTTAGAGCCATATGGGTACCTGAGAATCTTGTTTCTTCTAATACTAATAAATAAAGGATCCAAAGAACTTGGGTACCAAGAAAAATCATTTTAATTGTTTTTATAAGTATGCATGAAGTCATCCACAAGCAAAAACAAGTAGTTTTTAGATAGTGGATGTTCAAGACACATGACGGGAGACAAGACTAAGTTCTTTGATCTTAGATCTAAAGAAGAAGGACAGGTGACATTTGGAGACAACTCGAAAGGAAAGATCGTGGGAATAGGTAAAATTGGTAATGAATCTTCTCCCATAATTGAAGATGTTCTACTTGTTGAAAGTCTAAAACATAATCTTTTGAGCATAAGTCAATTATGTGATAAAGGATTTACAGTTACTTTCAAAATGGATAAGTGCATTATTTTGAATGATCATGATTGTAATATTTGTTTTATTGCTTTTAGAAACAATAATGTTTATACAATTGATTTTGAAGAAATTATCTCACAAGATGCTATTTGCTTTTCAGTTCAAAATGAAACTAGTTGGTTATGGCATAGAAGATTAGGTCATACCAACATGGAACTTATTTCCAAACTTTCAAAAAATGATCTTGTGAGAGGTTTACCAAAAACAAATTTTCTTAAAGACAAAATTTGTGATGCATGTCAATTTGGTAAACAAACAAAAACTTCTTTTAAAACTAAGAAACATATTTCCACTACTAGACCATTGCAACTGATATACATGGATCTTTTTGGACCAAATAGAGTTGCAAGTTATGAGGAAAATATTATGCATTTGTTATTGTTGATGATTTCTCTAGATATACTTGGGTCATCTTTCTTGCTCATAAAGATGAGGCACATAATGCCTTTACCAAGTTATACAAGAGAATTCAAAATGAAAAGGGCTATACTATTTCAAGTATCCGAATTGATAGGGGAAAAGAGTTTGTTAATAAAAATATTAAAACATTTTGTGATGAAAATGGTTTTGTGCATAATTTTTCTGCTCCTCGAACTCCTCAACAAAATGGGGTAGTAGAGAGGAAAAATAGATCTCTTCAAGAGATGGCAAGAACAATGCTCAATGAGAACAACTTGCCTAGTTATTTTTGGGCCGAAGCGGTAAGTACTGCATGTTATGTTATAAATAGAATTATGCTAAGGTCTAAGTTAGATAAAACCCCCTATGAGCTTTGGAATGAGAAAAAGCCCAATATTGGTTACTTTCATGTATTTGGATGCAAATGTTTTATTTTAAATGACAGGGATAATTTAGGCAAGTTTGATGCAAAATCTGATAAATGTATCTTTTTCGGGTATTTTACTAATAGTAAAGCTTATAGAGTATTCAATAAAAAGATTTTGACTGTACAAGAATCTATGCATGTAGCAGTTGATGAATCTAATTCTCCACTCTCCAAGAAATCTATTGATGAAGAAACAGGAGGTATAAATAACACGGAAAGTCTCAATCTCAATAAAGAGAAAACAATAGAGGAAGTTCAACATGGAGCCATCAGGAAATATCATCAAAATTTAATACAAGATACAACCAAACAGTGGAAATTTGTGAAAGATCATCCAGTGGAACAAATTTTAGGAGAACCTTCACAAGGTGTAAGTACTCAATCATCTCTTAGAAATATTTACAATCATACTGCTTTTCTATCTCAAATTAAACCCAAAAACATTGATGATGCACTTCTTGATGAATCTTGGATTCTAGCTATGCAAGAAGAGTTGAATCAATTTGAAAGAAATGATGTTTGGACACTTGTTCCTAGACCCAAAAATCATACTATTATTGGAACAAAATGGGTTTTTAGAAACAAGAAAGATGAGTCCGGAGTCATTACTAGAAATAAGGCTCGACTTGTAGCCCAAGATTTTAATCAAAAAGAAGGAATCGATTATGATGAGACATATGCACCTGTCGCAAGATTAGAAACTATTCGAATACTACTTGCATATGCTTGTTATAAAGATTTCAAATTTTTTCAAATGGATGTTAAAAATATTTTCTTAAACGGTTTTATAAATGAAGAGGTATATGTTGAGCAACCTCCAGGTTTTGAAAATCATATTTCCCCAAATCATGTTTTCAAACTCACAAAAGCACCATATGGACTTAAATAATCTCCTAGAGTTTGGTACGAGAGACTCAGTGGTTTCTTAATTGAAAAAGGTTTTTCAAGAGGAAAAATCGACACAACTCTTTTCATTAAATATGAAAATGATGATATTATTTTGATTTAGATTTATGTTGATGATATAATATTCGGTGCTACTAATGAAAATATGTGTCAAGTTTTTGCTAAGACTATGCAGGAAAAATTTGAGATGAGCATGATGGGAGAACTTACATTCTTTCTTGGATTGCAAATTAAGCAAGCAAAAAGTGGAAAATTCATCAATCAATCAAAATATATTAAGGAATTACTAAAAAATTTTGGGATGGAAAATGCTAAGGAAATTGGAACACCAATGAGCCCATCAACTAAACTTGATAAAGATGAATCCGGTAAGCTAGTTGACTCGAAGATATATCGATGTATGATTGGTAGCTTATTATATTTAACAGCTAGTAGACCAGATATTATGTTTGGTGTGTGCTTATGTGCACGCTTTCAATCATCTCCAAAAGAATCAAATTTAATTGCAGTTAAGCGCATTCTTAGATATCTTAGTGGTACAATTAACCTAGGGTTATGGTACCCTAGGCACACATCTTTCGATCTAATCAACTATACAGATGCATATTATGCTAGCTATAAAATAGATCGAAAAAGCACTAGTGGAGCATGTCATTTCTTAGGTCATGCATTAGTTTCTTGGTTTAGTAAAAAATAAAATTCTGTTGCACTATCTACTGCTGAGACAGAATATGTTGCTGCGGGTAGTTGTTGTGCTCAAGTTCTGTACATGAAGCAACAACTTGAAGATTTTAAACTCATGTATAATCACATTCCAATCAAATGTGATAATACAAGTGCTATAAATCTTTCAAAGAATCCAATACAACATTCTAGAACTAAGCATATTGAAATAAGATATCATTTTCTTCGAGATCATGTGCAGAAAGGCGATATAGTACTAGAATTCACAAACACACACGATCAGTTAGCAGATATTTTCACAAAGCCTTTACCAGAAGATAGATTATCTATGATCAGAAGAGAAATAGGTATGATGCATGCTATGAATATCTCTTAAAAGATAGACTAAAGTCAATAAAAATAGAGATAGATTTTTTAAATACTTTTACATAAACTTGAGATTCTTAGCCTCATGTTTGAGACGCTCGTTCTCTTCATACAATATCATGTCATCTTATCCATGGCAACCGACAAGCGGAATGAAGAATCTAATAAAGATTTCAACTGTTTATTCTTCTGCCGAATGATTCCTTCCCTTGTGTGAGACTCTTGAACAATTCGTTGAAGTACAATAATTTATTTTTTGAGTTTTTCAACTTCATGATTTTTGACTTGTAGCCGTTGAGAAAAGGCAACAATAGAGGAAGAGTAGCGAGTCCCAAGACTCACCAAGTCATAAATAGCATTAGAATCTGACTTATTAGTCAAATTATTATTTTCTTGTTGCAACATGGCACCAATTGCAGTTGCAGAAAGGACAGGAGGTTGAGATGCAGAATGCCTCATGGATGGATCTAGAGAAATGTTAGAAGAATGAGCCATTAAGAAAAGAATAGAAGGCTTAAAACGAGAATGTTGAAGGAATGCAGATGAGTTATAGAGATGAGAAGAAAACTTGATGCGGATTGGATAAACTTTAGGACTGATTTTATAGAGATAACATAAAGAATAAGACAAACTATTGTCTTTTCAAATCTTATTTAGTCAAAAGAAATACAAGATATGCTGGACACATATTGTCAAAAGTTTTCTTACTAAGCCAGCGAGATTAATAGTAGATTGTCCCTATTTTTCTAGTAAACGATGAACCTCTGCTGTTATCTACCGATATTGACCTTGTATCTAAACCCTTTCTTGTTCCAGCTCCTCTATTCATGGTTGCAGATCATGAGCATACCAATCTGTAAATTTTTTCAACTCTTGGTTTTCTTGCTTTAGCCTTTTATTCTCACTATCTTTATTAGCAAGCTTCTATCGTAACTCAGATATTTGCATGTTAAGATGATCAATCTCACTCACCCTCACCATTAACCTCCGAGACATTATCGTAACAGAGGCAGCATATTGACTACTGAGCATTCTTGATTCTGCAATAATCTCAGAATCAGCCTTACTAGAAAAACGGTTCTCTGCTCCTATCATGGTATTGACGGCTTCAGGAGAGAAGATTGATGATTGACGCGTCAAGGGTTCCTGATTCAAGTCTGGAACATTAGTGGAAGAGAATTGCTCAGCCATTCTATCGTTGTGGAAAAACAGAACTCAGGTCAAGAAGCGATGTATTTTTTTTGGCATCCGATAGATGAAAATGCTCATTTTTTTATAGAAACTCAGAGCCTTCAATCACGTTTGTCAACAACATCAGGCAATTGTTTAAATCTCTAGCTGCACTAAATTCATAGAGTTAGGCCTTGAGACTTTGCAGCATTTGTCGGGTCACGGACGTCTCCTTTTTCAACTATTTACAGTGATTATTAAACGCATCATTTTTTTCAATCCATTTACTTGTTGCCGATCCTTTTTAATGATGTCAAAAGGGGGAGAAGTTTTAGACTAGAACATTAACATTGTTTAAATTGTTAAACTTGTTATTTATGCTTAGAATTATATTTATACTTTTGTTTGAAAAACTAACGCATATTTTCAGGGGGAACTTAAGTATTAATACAGGTTTCAAATTCTATCAAGTATTTGTCATCATCAAAAAGGGGGAGATTGTTGAACCCAAGGTTTCAAGTGTCATATGATTATAAATCTACACATGGATTTTGATGATAACAAATGAATTCAAAGAATAAAGGAGTTTCAAGCTCAAGTTGTCTACATAATGGAGTCAAGCACATCAAAGAACCAAGCATGAGCAAGAAGAAAACAAGTTCACATTAAAGTCATAGAGTAATGTTGTAAATCTCTTAAAATTCGAAATTAGGATTAATGCTCAAAATTAATATTTTATCATAAAGCATTAAAATACATTTTCCACATGTGCATGAATATTTTTGAAAATTAAATTTGAAAATTTTGAAAGATGATTGATTGTCATCTTTTACATGTGCATGCCTTGATTAAAGGGTTGAACTTTGAAAATATTAAAGATGATTGATTGTCATCTTTTACATGTGCATGCCTTGATTAAAGGGTTGAACATTGAAAATATTAAAGATGATTGATTGTCATCTTTCACATGTGTATATTTTATTTGAATATTTTCAAAAGTGATTGATGCTTTTTTAGACTTATACAAAAGGTAGATGATTTTGTTTGAAAAATTTGAAAAGTAAAGTGTGCTCTTTTTGTCATATACAAAAAGTAAAAGATTAGGTTTGAATTTCTTAAAAAGAAAAGTGTGCTCCTTTTATTATATGCAAAAAGTAAAAGATTAGGTTTGAATTTTTTGAAAAGGAAAGTGTGCTCCTTTTGTCATATGTCAAAAGTAAAATATTAGGTTTGATGTTTTTGAAAAAGTGAATGATGTTGTCTTTGACAATTGAAAAAGAAGAACCTTTTATTTGAATTTTTTGAAAAAGTGAATGATGTTGTTTTTGACATGTGAATCTTTTTTAATTTGAATATGAAGTCTCATATGCCTATAAATAGATCATTTGAGAGCTTCACATTTACAACACCAAGAGCATATAACATTCATTCAAAGCTTTCATTCTCTCTTCTCTAAGCATTGAGCCTTAATCCTTATTCATTTTGAGAGATATAGTTTGCGCTGTATTGTTCTTATTTCACTCATTGAAGAGTGTTTTCTGATAACCTACTCACTATCAGCTCTTGTATCAGAAAAATGGTGTGTATAAACCTTGTGCGTGTAGAAAGTATTCTACACGGGAAATAGTTGAATCACCACGTGTAAGGTGATTGCAAGTGTAGATGGTGTTCTACACGGATCCTTTGTAGAGGTGTTGTTCAAAGGTGCAATAGGTTTCTATCTCCACCTGAAGGAGGTTGAATAGTAAATTTGGAAATCCTCAAGGGGTAGCTTGAGGCGATGACGTAGGCAGTGGGACCGAATCTCGTTAACATACTGAGTTTGCTTCTCTCTTACCCTTATTCTTTATATTTATTGTTATTTCATATTTTGTTTATATTTTATATTATATATTTGATTTATAATTGTTATTTTTTTAATACAACTCAATTCACCCCCCTCTTATGTTAGTCATCTGGGCAACACATTGAAATAACGTCTAACTGCTTGGCCATTGAGATTTTTTAGATGAGAATTTTAAGTTTTAAGATTAAATATTAAAATATTATATTTTAATATTATTATTGTATTGGGATTTGAAAAAGTTAAGAAAAAGTTAAATTGTTTATTATATTTTGTATGAAAATTTGAGAAAGTTGTAATGATGAGATGAAAATTTTATATTTGAGATGAAAATTTCTTGCGGCCAAACAGTACCGGCTTACCCACACTTGATACATGACAAGTTTTCAACTAAGGTGCCATATTATGAATGGAAAATTTATTTTCTAAGTTGGCTTTTCACTAATATACTTACAAAAAAATATATTGTGTCAATCAAAATATACTTTATGTCAAGAAAGCTAAATATTTAAAAATTTAGCCAAAGGGTCTGAATATTGAGGCTATGGTGTTCTGGCCAGTAGTGTTAGTGTGTTCTGCACTAAGGGTTACTACATATCTTATAGAATGGGGTAAAGTTCTAGTAGATGTTATGTGAACATTATAAATGGTTTCCCAATTATTAGCATAACACTAATAAAAAAATGATTGGATGAAGTTTAAGAAAATAATTTGAAGGATTTTACTACCGGAAACACTAGGATTCTTTGTTTTGGTGAATGTTGGCTTCACATTATAAGTATGTATTTGTTTTTTACACCTTTTATCTTCTTTTGGATTTTTTGTTTTTTATTTGCATGCATGGGATATTGAAGCAGATGACAATTTTGCACCACTGCCTCAGTCATCTTTAGCTATTGCAGTAGCCATCAACGGAAAAAAAAAGAGACCAAATGTGCAGTAAAGTGGGCATTGGAGAAGTTTCTTCCTAAGGGAAAGGCTACGTCCATTCAAGGATTAATTCAATTCCCACACATTGTAAGCTCTATGCCTTTAAGTTTATATGTTCAGGGGGTGGGGGAAATATTATGCAGCATTTGAAAAAAAATTCATGTCTCAAAATAAATTGCAAGTGTGAATTGATATATTGTGATGGATGGTTTAAGCCATTAATGCTACGTACCAAACCATTGTTGCATCTGATTTGTCTTCGGCCTAATTTAACTATTTATCTTTATTTAACTGTTATTTACTTTTTGTGTGCTGGTGCAAAAGGGTGCAACTGAATGCTAAACCATCTAAGGATGCCTAGGAATTTGGACCATAAGTAAGGCAACATTTTCTAACGGATTTTGTCTACAAGATGATAATGATACTTAAATTTGTACGCATGATAATGCTAATGCTTTGAAAGCTCAACTTGATAAACAGAAAACTGTTGTTCAGAATCTTATCTCTAATACATGGGTATGTCAAAATGTATTTGTCATTTGACATTGATGTTGTTACGTTATAATTCATGCACATGTGAAGAAGCCATGTTTTGGTTTGTATAGTAAAAAACTCAAGTTAAAAACCATATCTTTATACTATAATTGCCAAGCAGATAGAAAATATTTTTACTTTCTTAATTTTATTTGAGAATGATCTTTTTGTTGGTAGAATGCATGTAATTTGTTCCTATTTTTCGAAAAGGTATTTTCAAGTATAGGTACCATGAAATTTAATGTTGATGTTTGTTCTGATAAGTTGGATCTTTTTTTTTTTTTTTTTGTTAGCATGCATTATTTTGTTAAAAAAATAGTATTAATTCTGCTCGTTAAACCAAGTCGACATGCTAATCAAATGTAATGAATTTTATTTTTTGTCTAGACACCAACATAGGCTTATGATAGAAATGAACTATATACTAGCCTATGCATTTGCTGAAGCTTCTTTGAGGCTATTATAGAAATTTTGACTCTTAAAAGTACCTCTACCCATTCAGAAATAGTTTCATAGTTAAGCTTCCTTTACCACTTCTCATCAATGAATTACAACTTTAACGAAGTTTCATATTGGAGTTTTTCATGATTGTCATACATTTACTTTTTATATAAACCTTTTTTGATTTTAGGTGGAGATAAATGTTTTATGCTATTTCGTGCCCCAGCTTCTCCTTCACTTGGTTAAAGTTTCTAATTTATTCTGTTCTTTCTCTAGGGTTAGTCTTAAATCACCTTGATCCCATAAGAGAAGAAAACATGCATTTTTGCCAAAATAATAGAAGAGTTTCTTTACACCAGATGGAAGAGTTTTTATGCATTAAATTATTAATTAATCACTTTTCTTTTTTATAATTTTATGAAATGCTGTACTATTTTTGTAAAAAAATTATTGCATGCAACTAGACAAACGTGTATTATTTATATTTTCATCTACATAACTTTATAAATATAATATATATATATATATATGTGTGTATATGTAAATATATTTACCATATATATTTTTTCTCAACTAGGTAAACGTCCATTGGACGTTACATTCTACTAGTATATTGTAAATCCTTTAATTTGTTCCCTTGTCTCCGTGAATGAACGATGCTACTGAAACAAAGGACAATATAACAGATAAAACCGTGCATCAGTACTGTTTGGTAATTACCAAACAAGTTTAATCCCTTCCCTGTGGTCTCTCCCATAATGGCACTCAAACCAGACACTTCTTCTGCCACTCATCATCAGTCGCCAAATGATTACGCACTATATATATATATATATATGTTCATGCGTGTCTCAAACACGACGTGCTGTACAACTATTGCCTCATGATATGGCTCCGATCCCGATGAGCATTTGTTTAATCTGATAATAAATTAAAGCCCCAGATTAGGTGAACTTTTCCCAGTTTTTACCCCCACTTTAACTAGCCAGCTTCCCTGTGGACATTCCAGTTTGAGTGTTAAAGTAAAAGATGCTTTTGAATTATCAATTATTTTTTTGATATCAATTATTGAGGAGGATTGTTAGATTCACTCTCAATATTATATAAAATAATTTATAAATTCACCTGAATTTATATATTTTTTAAATTTAATTTATAATAAAGTTAATTTTATAATAAATTATGTCAAATCACATTCATTTATAAAATTATTTTATATATATATAGTTTTTTTGTGATTAAAATATTTTTCAAATAAGTACAGAAAATTCAAATAAGGACCATTCAAGTGGCATAGGATTCTAATCTTCCCACCAATCAGATGAGAAAGCATTACAGAGAAACTCCCCACTATCATAAGAGTCGTCCGAGGTGGGTGGGGAGTCATAGACTTGTGGGACACTACTCAAACGATCAGACTCACTCAAGTCTAAAGGGGGGATGGATGATGTTACAGCATGATAAAGATGCAGCCGTGCAACATCTTCTTACCCCTAAAACGATTTACCTTTGCCTGATCATCAGTTTGACAAGTACTACGTTTGGCTGCTCATGCAGCATGGATTTTGACTAGCACTTGCTTTCCGTACGCATGAACATGAACAGTTTCAAAAAGAGAACAGAAATTATATATTAAGAGAATTAGAATAAGAAGAAATTATTAACGAAAAAATTATATGAATCAATCCTCATCACGTTCATGATCACATTTAGTACTACTACTTGTATACTCAAGTACTTTAAAGTTGTACTTCCTATATCTTTTTTCTTTTGGTTAGCATGCAATGCATAGAGCTAGCTAGCTGCAATATATGATCTGGCCATTGATTGCTGGTTGCTGCATATATATCTCAGCAAGGAATACACAGAAGGCATGCATGGAGGGTGAATGAACTTGTTTTTCTACTTCAAGTAGATCAGGATTTAAGCTAACAACCAAGACAGAAAAATTCTCAAGGAAATTTCATAAGCCAAGAAAGCTAATATTATATTTTTGTAAGAGACTGTACATAATTAAACTCCTACCGCCCCGACTACAAGAAGCCTAACAAAGTCAGAGAAAATTAACGAGAGAAATTAAAGAAAGAAACCAAATGGGACAAAGCTGTAGAAGAAAAGTTTGCTGATCACTAACAAACTAATCAAAACTCTCCCAATTACTAAGCAGTTATAATCAGCTAGCTCTCTGTATGAACACAGTCTCCAGGTCCGGAGGCGTAAAGAATTCCCTGACACCGCCATAGTTGCACTTCAAAGAAGGCTTTCTCTTCCTCGGAGCCGGCGGACACGTCAGCCTGGTCGGGATCCTCTTTTCCTCTCCAGTGGGCGTCGTGGAGCAGTCTTCTTGGCCGTCACTGGCTGACCGCTCCTCTGGCCGGGAACTTGTATATATCTGCTTCAAAGGAGCTCGTAACGGGATTCCAGCAATAACCCATTTTTTTCCTTCGTTTTCCAAACCTCCATCAGCCTGCAGTGCCTTCTCGGAGAACCCCATGCTTTATGATCGATTCAGAACAAGGGCAAATCCTCTGTCTGCTCTGTGGTACGTAACAATTAAGTTTGTTTTATGCGTTTTTGGGTAGGAGATCGATCGCTGAGGCCCGACTGGAATGAAATGAAAGCAGAAAGAAAGTAGTGAGGGTAGATGAAAAGAAGGGTGGGAGGGGCTTCGCTTTTATGAGGGAAAGAGTTGGGGAAAGGAAGGTGAAAGGGAGTTGGCGATGAGGGTGACAAGAGAGTAAAAGACAGAGCACCAAAAATGGGTTTTTATTTTTTCTTTTAAATTATGGGAAGGAGAAGAGGTTCAATGTTCTGTTCATGCCAATCAGATAAGAGAGAGAGAAAGAGGAGAACCCGAGGAGACAGAGCCCGCGAAAATAGCTGACCGCGGGCAGGAGTGAATCCGGGCTCTCAGGGGTTGTACTTGGACTTTGGCGCCAAATTCATGGTCTGGGGATCCCAAAAGGCAACAGTACAGTTCTTATGTAGGCATAGTTTGATACAAGATAAAAAAAAAAATTTTAAGTTTTTTCTAATTTATTTTTAAAAATCATTTTAATATAAAATATCTTTTATTTTAATTTTTTAATCTAATCATTACTCGATAATTATCTAAATAAAAAAATTAAGTCTCTTTTGAATATAAAAATAAGATAAGATGAAAATTTTATTATTAATAATAAAATAATCTAAAAATAATAATAAAATAATTTGAATTAATATATTTTCAGCAGAGATATTAACTTTCAAGAAGATTGGATTGTAAACAAATTAATTTTGAGTGAGTAATAGTCTTAAGCCTTAACTTTTCCTTTACTCTTTATTCGAACACGAGCCGAACTTATATTTTTCATCGAGTTATATTTTATGTTCTTAAATAGTGCATTTAATATTTAAATGAGTTCAGTAGTCTCCTCTCTTTTCTATCTAAGGAAAAAAGAGGTGGAGTGTGGGGTCCACTCAAGATTCTAACAAAATTTTATAGTGGGAGGTGGGGGCACGATGTGGGGTGGTGAGAGAGGAGAGAAACGGTTACAGAGTCAGAAAAATTTTCTTGTGAGAATTATACTGAGTTTTCACGATGGTTCAAGTGGAAAGATGAATGAGATAGATGAGCAATGGAGGAAGCCGCGCCTTACAGAGGCAGAATCCTATGATATAGTGGTGGGGGAAGAAATACCAGAGGAATTGCGTCACAAGGTAGAGTGTAGTATTGTAGGAAAAAAATGGATGGAAAGGAAGCTGAGTGCTACGGTGGTAGAGAACACTATGGGGAAGGTATGAAAGATAAGTTAGAAAGCAAGGTTCCAAGAAGTAGGGATGAATATGTTTGTTATACAATTTGCTAATGAGGCAGACAAAATAAGGGTCATGGATGGGAGGCCGTGGCTTTTTGACAATTATATGTTTGTCTTAATGCCACTTAACGAGGATATACCACCTCATAGAATGGACTTCACAAAGGAAAGGATGTGGGTTCAAATGCTTGAAATGCCTCTAGTATGTATGAATGAAGGTGAAGGACAATAGATTGGCAACACAATTGGTGAGGTGATTGAGGTGGAGACTCAGGTTGATGGTAGCAGATGAGGCTGTTTTCTAAGGGTCTTGTTAGTAATAGATCTATCAAAACCAATAGCAAGGGGAAGAACCATCTCAGTGAAGGGTGTCAAATACTGGATACCTCTAAGGTATGAAAAATTCCTTCATCTATGTTTTCAATGTGGATGCATAGTTCATAATAAAGGGCCTTGTGAGGAAAAAACTGATGGGAGGGGGGACCAATTTGGAGTCTGGCTTCGAGCTGGGATAAGGACAGGGTTCTCAAATCTTATAAAGATAAGGCAAGATGGGAGGGTAGAAGTAATAAGATGTTGATGTCAGATGAGGCACAATCTGAGAGTGATACACATGAAGTGAGGAAAAAAAGGAGGAGTCAGTAGTAAACTTGCTAAGGGAAGGGGGTAAGGCTACTATAGATAATCAACAAGTAGTGAGTAATGAGATTGGGGAGGGGCTAACTGAAGTGATAGTTTAGGAGGTGGAGGAGTTAGCTTATGGAGAACAAAAAGGGAAAAAACCTAATGTAGAGGTCTCTGCAGTAGAGGCAATTGGTAAGGGGGGATCTTGGAAAAGGAAAGCAAGGGGGGTAGTCAATGAAGGGATAATAAATAATACTAGCTCACAGGAGAAGAAAAGAAAAGGAAATTATGAGAAAAAGGGGAGGGAGAAAAAGGTGAGGAAAAATGAGGAGGGAAAGAAAGGTGAGGTGGAAGAAAACTTAACTATACAGGAGGTGGAGGCTGCAGAGCAGCCCCACCTAGACCTATGAAAACACTTAGTTGGAATTGTTAAGGGCTTGGGTTGGACAATTCAAGACCTTTACTAATTGGTGAAGGAGAAGAGACCCAATATAGTTTTCTTAATGGAAACTAAGTTGAGTAATAAAAAAGCAGAAAAAGTAAAGAGAAGATTGAAAGGTGTGGGTTTTTTTGTAGTGGAACCAGTGGGTAAAAAGGGTGGACTAATTATGTGATGGGCTCAGAATGTCACAACTGAAGTGGCAAATTATTCCCAACGACATATTAGCTTGTGGATTTCTGATGAGAATGGGAAGGAAAAATAGTTATTAACTGGGTATTATGGAGAACCAGATGGCAGAAAGAGGTGTGATTCTTGAAAATTTTTTTCTTTGCTTAAACCTGAGGGAGACATAGGATGGGGAGTAATTGGGGACTTTAATGAGGTGGTATCCCATGATGAGAATGAGGGAGGAAGGCAAAGACTAAAAAATCAAATGGCAGTCTTTAAAGATGCATTGGAAGAAGGTGGTTTGTATGACTTGGGATGGAGGGGTGATAAATTTACTTGGAGCAATAAACATGAAGATGAGACTTTCACTAAAGAAAGGCTCAATAGATCTGTAGTAATGCAAAATGGAAGTCTAATTTTCAGGAAAGTTGGGTGGAAGTGTTGATAGCAAGGTGTTATGATCATAGACCATTATTATGGTGTATGTGTCAGACCAGAAACAATGGGATGAGGAGGAGAAGGGTTTTTAGATATGAAGCTAGTTGGGCCTTAGAAGAGGAGTGCAATGAAGTATTAAAAAGAGTATGGAAACAAGAGGGAGACTCTAACTTGCAAGCATACCTCAAGAGTAGTAAGATAGCTTTGTTGAGATGGAACAACCTTAAGAGTTCAGACCCAGAGAAGGAAATTGTGGACAGAACAAAAGAATTGAGGCTGTTACAAATGAATGAAAGAAGAGAAAATATGACAGAAATCAAGAGGCTTCAAAAAGAGTTGGAAAGGTTGTTAGAACAAAAGGATATGACATGGAGGCAACAAGCAAAACAAAATTGGTATCAACTTGGGGACAGAAACACATGTTTTTTTCATAGCTGTTCCACTAAAAGACGAGCAAAAAATAAAATTGAGGAGGTAAGGGGGGAAGATGGTAGGTACTGGTTCAAGCAAGAAGGGATTGAGTCTGCCTTTAATGACTTCTTTGGGAAGGTCTTTACTACTACAAATCCAAGTGCTGAAGTTGTTGATAATTGTATTGCTCACATGGAACCACAGGTAACCAACCAAATGAATGAAGGATTATCAATGGAATTTACAAGATTAGAGATTGAAGAGGCTATTAACCAAATGGCACCTTTCGAATCCCTGGGACCTGATGGATTTGGAGCTTGTTTCTACCAAAAACATTGGAATGTGATTGGTGATGAAGTTAGTAAGGCAGTGCTCTCTTGGCTAAATGGTAATCCTTTTGCTCCGTCTCTTAATCATACTTTTATATTTTTAATTCATAAGATTAAGAGTCCCACATATGTGAGTGAATATAGGCCCATTAGCCTATGTAATGTGGTCTATAAAATCTTGTCCAAAGTGGTGGCCACAGGATGAAGAAACTTCTACATCTTATCATTTCTCAAAATCAAAGTGCTTTCATACCGGGAAGATTGATTACTGATAACATCATGATAGCTTATGAACTCCTGCATTCTACGAAAGCTAGGAAAAAGGGGAGAGTGGGAACCATGGATATTAAGTTAGACATGTCAAAAGCATATGATCGAGTAGAATGTGTGTTCTTAAAGGCTGTTATGGAGAAATTGGGGTTTTGTTCAAAATGGATTGAGCTTATTATGAGGTGTGTAAGAATAGTCTCTTATTCAGTCATGGTTAATGGTCATCCAGGGCCGATCTTCTATACATCAAGAGGATTGAGATAAAGAGACCCTTTGTCTCCTTATCTCTTCTTGATATGTGCTAAAGGCTTGTCTTCTCGACTTAATTACTCAAGTGTGCATGGGGTAATAAGGGGTGTTAATGTGGTCAGAGGAGGATGTAGAATTAACCATCTCCTGTTGGCAGATGACTGTGTGTTATTTGGCAAGGCAACAGTAGATGAGTGGAATAGAATACAGGCAATGCAGCATATATACGAAAAAGCTTCTGGCCAGGTCCTTAACAAAGAAAAATCTTCAATTTTCTTCAGCTCCAACACTAAAATGAGAGATCAATCCCTTATAAGAACTGCTGGAGGATCAGTGATGATGGGATCTTATGAGAAAGCTTAGTGGCTCAGATCTACAAGTAGAAATACTTTAAAGATCCTCGTTTTTGGAGGCCAAAGTGGGTAGAAGCCCTTCATTCATATGGAAGAGTATATGGAAGGCATCTGAAATTCTGAAAGAAGGAATGAGGTGGAGGGTTGGGAATGGGGAGAGAATCAAGATTTGGGAGGATAAATGGCTTAATGTTCCAACTAGCTTTAGAGTTCAGTCCCCAATAAAGAGGCTGCACAAGGAGGCAATGGTGAAAGAGCTTATTGTGGAAGAAGAGAAGAAATTGAATGAAGAGCTGATCCGTGAAATATTTATAGAGAATGAGGTGGAACAAATCCTTAGTCTAACATTAAGCAAAATGGGGAGTGAAGACAAGTTGGTATGGGGTCCATCCACTAAGGGCCAATTCTCAGTAAGAAGTGCATATTTTTTGGAGATGGAAAGGAGAAGGAGAAGCAAAGGGGAGGCATCTGATGAGCTTACTTCTGATCAAAGTTGGGGCAAGATATGGGAACTAAACATTCCAGAGAAAGTGAAAATTTTCTTATGGAGAGCAAGGAACAACTTTCTAGCCACAAGAAGCAATCTGAAATTCAGAAAAATAGTGGAAAGTGACCTGTGTCCAGTTTGCAAGGTTCAAAAGGAATCAGTTATGCATGTGTTGTGGTAGTGTGCTGCATCTACTAATGTGTGGTCAGAAGCATGCTCAAAAGTGCACAAATGGAACACATCTGAATCAAGTCTAATAGAGTTGATAGAAAAACTGTCACAGGCTCTAACTAAGGTGGAAATGGAAGAGGTAGCAATGATCATGAGGAGTATTTGCTTCAGAAGGAACTAGTTGGTGTTTGAAAACAAGTTCATCTCTCCAAGTCAGCTTAGAACAGCAGCAGGTGAGCAGTTAAGACAATTTCAGATGGCTCAAACTGTGGTAGATCAGAAACATGGAAATAGGGAAAGCATGAGACAACAAAGATGGATGAAACCTTTAAAAGGTAGTGTGAAGGCAAACTGGGATGGCGGTTTTGATCAGAAACATTAAAAAGGTGGGTTTGGGATTGCTATAAGGGATGAGAAGGGGGAAGCTCTAACTATATGCTATGGTCAGAAATCAAATGTCCTAAGTCCAGCTACTGCAGAATGTTTAGCATTATGGAGAGCAATGGAATTTTGTAAAGATCTTGGATTTGGCAGAGTCACTTTTGAGGATGATGCTCAGATAATTGTCAAGGCTGTCAATGAAGAGAGCTCTGATTATCCTTTATATGGCAGTGTGATCCAAGATGCTAAAAGAATGCTCCAGTTACAGCAAGGGTGGAAGGTTCAGTTTGTTCATAGAGAATCAAATGAAGTAGCACACAGGCTAGCAAGGGAACCATTACAATTGGATACTGAAATAATATGGATAGAAGATGTTCCAATGTGTATTTCTTATTGTATAGAAAAGGAAAAACAATGTAGTGATGAAGTTAGCAATGAATGAATACAAAGTTGTGTTGATTTAAAAAATATATATATATATATTTAAACGAGTTCGAACTTGTAAACAAGTTGCTTCATGTATATAAAATAGATTATTAATATTTTATTTATAACTTTATCAATAAATTTTAATAAACAAATTTTGACTTCTTATTAATATTTATGTAAAGTTTATAGATATATATACATATATATATATACACTAGGGAACGATCTCTTGTGCATTAGTCCCGGAGTGCACTTGATAGAATGATTTAAATAAAAAAAATGAAAAAATCAGTAGCTTATTTGTCTGGGAAAAGAAAATATAAGATTAAAGAAAGACAAAAAATCAAGATAAAAAAAAAAAAATTAAACCTTAGCACAGTATGAGCATTGGCATACATCCATATTGGATTATTTATTTACTCTCTATATAATAATAAAATATGATTAATTTAATAAGCTTTTGAATTTTTATTTTTATCATATTTTATAGTTCTACTAATTAAAATATTAATAATAATTATATTCTAATCAAATTAATAATATTAAATATTAATATTAATAATAACTATATTCTAAAAAAATTAATAATTAATATTATATATTGAGTGTTTTAAGTATTTTATTAGTTAAATTTACTTAAAATTAAATTTTACAATGAGAATGCTCTAAACCGTTTATGTTCTAAATAGTAAAGTCATTTTAATTTTTTTATTTAAAAAACTTGAAACAAAAATAAAGGAAAATAAGTACGCTATTAAAACAAAAAAGGACATGAAAAACATACGTCAATTTATATGCGCCACAGGACTATTAAGGACATTTTGGTAAAACATGATCTTTTATTAAATTCTACAAAGAAGTTACACATCAAATGGTTAAGTATCTTAAGGACCTTTTGGTAAAATAGGACTTAACGGAAAATAACAAAAGTTAACAAAAAAACAATAAAAGTTATTATTCACAGTTAGATAGCCAATTATTATAATAGAATATATATCAATGATTATATTTATAAGAATTCAAGTAACATGTTAGGATTGGAAACATGATTTTCTCTAATTTCTTTAAATATAAACAAATTCTCATTATAAATATTGAGATAATATTATAAAATATTAAATACCAAGTTATTTAATTAGTTTATGAGAACATATGATGAATTTGTAAGTTAGAACGTAATCCATCTATGAAGAGTACTAATGAAGATGGATAGTTTATACTAAACTCTCTTCAAAACATAAATCTATAATATATAAATGTGTATATATATATATATTGTTTCAAAGATCGAAACACTGTGAAATCAACTATATATGTATTACAACAGGTCTCTCCTTCACAACAGGCATCTCCTTCTCATAACAACTCATCATATTATTCCTCGCAATGATATATTTTCAAGATCTGTTCGAACTGGAACTGGCAAATTATGACCCTTAGATTATGTAATTCCAAAAGATTATTGTCCTTTTTGTCCATTATTAGAACACTGTTCAAGATGTCTGTCAGTCAAAAATCGTCTAGCTGTCGCTGCCCACGTTTAATAAATGTAGCCGCCTATTTACTGTGTATGAATTATTGGAGTCACTGTACATGTCAGTAATATTATTGTAAGTTACTGTTTTGGTGCCTATAAATAGGCAATTTGTAAGTAATTAAGGAAAGATATTCAGAATTTTCCATCTGAAGCCATTTCCAGTCCTTCTCTCTCTTGTCACTCTCAAATACTCTCTCTTGTAAACTTCTTTCCATGTCTCCTACCTTTCAATCATTTGAGAATTAATCTCCTTGTAAGTATTATGTTGTTAATGAAATTGATTTTATCGTATATTGTTTTTTACTTTTATTCATGCATTAAGGATGGTTGTACTGTCTACCCTTATTTTTTGGACTTCATGCATTTGGGAAACTTCTTCGCATTGGGTACATGACACACTTAATCTCCTTGCGTTTTCATCTCCATTAACCCAAGTATGTGACTTGTATTCTCATTTGATTTGAATATGATATTTTGCAATGTTAGAAATTTGTTTGTTCTTGATATTGTTGTTTGTGTTGTTGTGAGTTCGGGATTAATGGCATTTTCCGTTGTTGAAGATGACTGGAATTTGGAACATACTCGTTGGAATGGTTTACCGTTCGAACATGTTTGTTCTAATTCAAACATGGTTTACCACCGTTCGAACGGAAACTTATACATCAATGTATTTACAATTAGAAATTAGAATATATAAGGATAGTTGTCCATAATTATTATTCAAAAATAGTTTAAAAATACTTAAACCAAGTAAGAATACATATAGTTAATACGAAATCTTAAAATACAAATTAATAGTTAAGATTTAAGAATACTTAAATAGTTAATTATAAATTAATAAAATGAAGTATTTAAATTAAAATACTACTAAATCTTAAAATACAAATACAAATAGTTAAAATCTTAAAATACAAATACAAATAGTTAAGATTTAATAATATTTAAATAGTTAATTCTAAATTAATAAAATGAAGTATTTTAATTAAAATACTACTAAATCTTAAAATTAAAATGCAAATAGTTAAGATTTAATAATACTTAATATTTAAATTAATAAAATAAAGTATTTAAATTAAAATACTACTAAATCTTAAAATTAAAATACAAATTAGGTTTTTGTTATATAAATAATATGTTGTTATTGTTTGACATATGTTAGTATATCTTGCATTGTTTGATCATCAAAATAAACCTTAGACCCATTCGAGAGTTATCAATCTGGATAATTACTTGATTGATAACTCTTGAATTGTCCAGAGTGGAAGAAAGTCTAGAGTTAAAGTGCTTATCAAGAAGCGTTGTTTGGTAATGTTTAAAACATTGATTTAGTATAATAAATTTCTATATGTTACTTAAATTTAGAATATTATAAATGATAATATGTTTGTGACTATTTTGGTCAGAGAGAAGAGCATAAGACTGTGAAAGAGTTTATGAGTAATGCATTTCACAAATATAAGGCGAGGTGTCATGAGCATTATAATAAGTTTGAAAACAAGGAAGTTGCACGCTAACATCCCTTTCAAGATGTCCGACCTTCTTTGTAGGTAAAACTTTGTGACATGTTTGAGGATATATCATATCAGGTATAATTAAATTAATTATTTTACTTGTCCTAGTTGTCATTTTGCTTCATAATATTTTCAATTTCTTTACAGAAGCGAAGTTCTATTAACAAAACAAATAGATCAAAATTGAAGATTAATCATCATGTATGCTCAAGATCTTTCCATCGCCTCTCTAAAAAATTTATATTGTTATTTTTTATTGGATATAGTTAATTATTTGGATGAATCATAATGACTTTATGTCTTAACACATATTTATTGCAGCAAGATTCAGATACCAATTATGATCTGACAAAATTATATGCTGCATCACACACTAATCATAATGGAGAGTGGACTCATCCTGATGCCTGTGAAAATTAAGCATTATAACCTGTTTTAATTAAATATATTAGAATATTTATGACGATATTAATTCTTATCTTATTTATGTCTAGGATAAAATGGTTGCCCTCTGTGCTGAATTTGCGTCAGATCAAAATTCCTTAACAAGTGATATTGATATTTTTACACAAGTCCTGGGTCAACATTCAGGATATTTGAGGGGTTTGGGTCATTGTGTAAAGCCTTCTCCCTCTTCCTTTTCTTCCGGGTTTGCATTTACGACCTCTATAGCGCTAAAGAATGGGAATTCCAGAATCGAAGAATTGACTGTAAGGCAACATGAGTTAGACGCTCAATTGGCGAAACAAGCAGACATGGAAATGTGCATTAAACAACATGAAGAACAACAAGAAGAGTTTAGGAGATAGATGCAACTCCAATTGCAGTAGCTTATGCAATAGTATAGGCCTCCAAGCAACTGATGACTTTTGACATATAGCTTTTGAGATTATCTATTTATGTAAGTATGAACAATGCTAGTATTGAATTACTTAATTAGTTTGCACTTAGTACAAAACTTTTGTGAATATTAAATAGTTTCTAATGTATTTTATTAAATATTATGAATGTTTATTTGGTTTTTTATTATTAAGTTTAAATAAAATATTTACCATTCGAAAGACAATTATTAAATCATCCGAAAAATAATATAATCCAATTTATATTTGTATCCTTTGAACATGTCTTTTTACCATTCGAATGCTTGTACCGTTCGATCTATCCATCTACCGTTTGAACTCTTATACCGTTTGATCTGTCCACGTACCGTTCGAACTCTTGTACATTTCGTTCTGTACATGAACTGTTCGAACGTTCTCAGATTGTATTTTTGTTTGAATATATTTCACAATCGTTCAAACAAATTAATACCTTTTGAACGTAAATCTTAACCGTTTGAATGATATTTTGAGACGAACTTCAACCATGACAAAAGAAATTTTCCATTTGAACGGTTTCTTTCAAATTCATCCCAAAAGAAATATTTTGGGATAAAATGGTAATTTTCATCCCAAAATATCTTCTGGTACAGTGTTGTTGGCACGAGCTTGGGACGAATTTTTTTCGTCCCAAAATATTTTCTTGGGGCGAAATCCCTTTAATTTGGGACAAACTTTTTCATCCCAAAAGACCTATTCTGTTGTAGTGATATGTTAAAAGTGGTGTTAGAAAATGAGATCTTCCATGCCGGCCTAGAGTGCTATATGATGATTGTGGCCCACCCCACAACGCCAAGGTTCACTTCTTGGGATGACTCAATATCACTTGTGGAGTGAAAAAGAGTTTCCCCCACCCTCATTGGTGTGGCTCATAATCACTATTTGAAGAACTTTTAAGGTGATTGTGATCTCTCTCCATGAGGGAAAAAGGGTCGCAACCATGTTATTAATTAATAGAAATCCTTCTCCGAAATCCTTCTTCACCCCGCAAGGTGGTCCAAGGGAAGGGCATGCCCCATCAGCAAAGGATACCCCTCCCTACAATGGGACGAGTGTGTCCTCTCTATCACAACATCTCCTTAAGTTGATGGCTCAAGTTTACTTTTAGGGTAGCCAACTGTAATGCCCCGTTCCTAGAGGTCCGGAGAGTTAACTCTTATTACTTAATATCAACTTCAATAACACAACTACAAAATCCAGAATACTTCATAAAATATTCATTTATTCACACAGCCCAAATATACATGTTCCTTCATAGGGACTACAAAGAATCTCTCAATAATATAAATTAAAAACTCCCAAAAACCTTGAAAATATCCTTAACTCATCAAATCAACATATCCAAAAATAAATCAATTTACTAACTACAACTTTCAAATAAGCACTTGTACCATCAGACACTTATTCCACTACGTTCATCACACATTGCTAAAACTTCCTACTCTTATTCTCCAGCTGAACCATCAAAATTATCTGAAAAAAATTTGAAGATAAGAGGTGAGTTATCAATAACTTAGAAAGTAGAGAATATATACTAGTGTGCAAACATGAGCATTTACAGAGTTCAAAATGCAAAAAAAAAAAAAAATGCTTTTATTTTCAGAATGCAAAATCAGAACATGTTATCAAAAATATTAGAGTGAAAGTTTCAGAAAAATATTCTCATTCAAAGTTCACTTGGCACAACATAACTGAAAAATCATATCGAAACAGAATTCCATGTTTAACCCCGATAGTAGGGTTGTGCAAACCCTGGTGGCCAACCGAGCAAAAATAAAATGTGAATCTTTCCCTTATTATTCTTGGAGCCCCGAGTGAGCACATAGAAAAGACCACACAGAAAACCAGTTTGCTTCCAAAGTGGGTGCACTGCAAACAAAAAAAGTTGGTACCAACCCAAATAGAGGCCACAGTTTTACACCCGTAGTAACGTCAAAACAGAACATAAACAGAATGTCATGCCAGAGGTTTTTAAAAATCACATCATATCATATCAGAGTACAAAATATTTTCAAAACATAACATAATCATATCACAAAAATATAATTTATGCACAAAATTTCATATTCGCTCTCTTTTGCACAATTCAGAAATAAAATACTAAAATAGCTCATGTATACAGCAGTCATGCTAGAAAATACTTTATTCTTATACAGATTTTCATGAGTAGTGCATATAAATAACTGAGATTGTTTTAAAATTATTTTTCATAACAAAACATGTATATTTTTCAAAATTAACCTCAGTTCATTTCTTTTATGCAAAACTAGTATAGGAACCTTGCTTGCCTGAACTTCTTAATCCTTCAAAAATTTTCTCAACAATGCCAAACAAATATTAATCGCCACCTATAAAATGATCACATAATTTTCATAAATTTCCAATCAAACACTTCAATATTTAAGCTTAATGTGATGACACGTTTTTACGTGTATTTTCACTGAATGAGTTCTTTTTAATTTAATTAATATAATAGTTCTTTTATTTTAAATTATTGTATTTTAAATTGATTTTAATATATTTGATGTTGTGTTTAATTTATTTTAGTCGTTTTACGATTTTTAAAATCGTTTTCGGCGGATCAGTTTTTGGATTCCGGAGTGAGGATTGGATCTCATTTCATTTCTTTTTCTTTTTCCCTTTTTCCTTTTCCCTTTTCTTTCCTTCTTCTTTCTTTCTTTTTCTTCTTCTTTTTCTCTTCTCTTCCGCGTGCCTGAGCTGCCTCTTTCTCCTTCCAGTCGCCGACCCTTCGACCGCCCAGTTCGCCGCTGTCTGGCCGCTGCGTAGTACACCATCCCCACCAAAATCTTCCCCTCCCACCGGTGATCACCCCCACCAATTTTTAAAGCCATCAGTCCAGCCATTAGCCGCCACGCACGACTGGAAGTCACGGCACCAGCCCACCCTTCTCTCTCTGTCGCCGGTTGCTTTCTCAGCCCAGAACCGCCGCTCGATGGGGTGACGTAGCCGACACCACCCACCCAGTTTTCTTTCCCTCCCACCGGTAAACAACTCCACCAAGTTTCACTTCCATCCAAGCCATCGTTAGTCGCCATGTGTTCCTCCAAGCCACACGGTTTTTGAGCTTTTCCGGCGCCATCGCTCCACTTCCGGCTACCACCTCTTCATAGCTTTTTTTTCTACCTCTTGCTGACCTAACCCACCCATTTTCAGCCTCGATCCATTGCCGGAGCAGCTCCCACGAGCTCAACTCCGTTCAGCCCCTTTTTGGCCTTCCACCGCCGTTTCCATTGCCACCCATGGCCAAAGCTCACTTCCTTTAGCTTTATAAACATCTCAAGACCTTTTCCTATCAATTTAGTGTCTTGGTTTGTTCCCGTTCAAAAGTGGGTAATTTATTACCCACGACCACAGTGTAAAATATACTGTTACGTTACTTTTTCTTCTCCGTTTGCAACGCCGCGAGCTTTCAAAAAATACCGTATAGCGCTGTAAGTATTTTTCAAACTCTACTTTTAGATTTAAATGTATTATGCTCTTACAATAATTATTTGACTGCTAGTTGGTTGATTCCGGATCGAGTCCGAGGAGTTCAGGGGTCGGATGGATTGAGGACAGAGTTACTTGTTTTGGTTGTTTTGTAATTAGTTGGTTATTTGTGCCTTGAGGCGTGCATTACATGAAGCATACATTGGAGCTCCCAAGCCGGGATGTGGTATTATCTCGATGGAGTTCCTCTGGTCACTCGAGAGTGGATAATACTGAGTGACATCCACTGGATTGTCTCAGGACGATGACCGGATCGCACGATACGGTAACGCTGTCGTGTTGACTCCGTGGTCCCTAGAGAGGTGGGGACTAGAGGATGGCCTGGCCAGGGACGCGCTGGGCGCGAGTACTGGACATCACTCGTTTAGGTGTCACACGCGTAGACATTACCTGCGGTGTGGCATAGAGCCAGAGTGTACGGATGATCCCTAGGGGAGATCATGGTGCATGCATAATTGGATCGGTTTTATGGTTTTGGTTACGAGCCATTTTCTGGGAAAATGACGAGGTTTGTTTTTGAGGCTATGTGATCCATTTTCTGGGAAAATGGTGGTTTCTGTTTTGGGCCATTATCTGGGGATAATGACGAGAAATGGTTTTAATGGTAATGTTTTTGGGCCAAATGAGTTTTTGGCGTGCGTGGAAAAATATGGTTTTACGGGACATGTGCATTGGCTTTTCTTTCATGCATATTGTTTGAGTTTTATATGTTTTTATCTAGTGATGTTTGGATTTTACTTACTTGCGGCACCATTTTTGGTTCCGTAGATTTTGGTGTAGAGTTCGAGGAAGAGAAGGAGGCTGAGCCCGATAATGCGGCTCCGTCGGAGTTCTGAGTTGGAGTTATGCTTTATAGTTGGTTTGAAACAATATTTGTGTTTTGTAATATTTTATTATGTATGTTTTGAATAGTTTTGTATTAAACAATGAAAATTCTGGTACTTAGTTTATAACTTTGCTATCCGCTGTGTGTTTCTTCGTGCACATTTGTTGCTTATACACACATTTGGCACTCGTTGATAGGGTGGTGACCCGTGATGTCATCATCCGGACGTCTCGATTTTCCCGTATCCGTGCGTGGGGATTTGGGGGCATCCCACCTAAGATGCTAAAGTAACCTATTTTAATTCCTCAAGAACCTAAATTCTCAAAATTTCTAAAATACCATCCTTTTCCAAAACCATCAACTATACACTTAATATCTACTTAACCTAATTCCCACTTATTAACAAGTTTATTTAAAAAAAAAATAAGCCCAACCCATTTAACAATGAAAAGTCTTTGAAATAAAAATAAAATAAAATATTATCCGATCCAAAATAGTTTAGAACCCGACTCAACCCAAAAAAATCTTATTTCAAAATCACTTATCATAACACACTAAATATCTATATATATATATATATATATATAACAAAACGAAGTAAAAAAAATAACCCAACTGAAAATAAATCCTTAAAACACCATGTTTTAAAACAACTAAGGGCAAAATTATAATTTGATAAAACTAAGCCTCCCTACCTCCTACGTACACAAAGGGCTTATGAAAACACACAAACCCAGTATTTGCCAGACCCAGGGTAGTCGCACGACAGAGACTCACTTGAGTGTAGTTGCAAGGTGGCGTAGACATGGGCGGAGCTGGCAGCTGAGCACTGAGAGAGAGAGTGATGAGAGATAGAGAGAGAAAGAGGTCCGTAAGTCATGAGAGAGAGAGAGCATGGGATACTCACCAAGAAGGCAACAAAGCGGCGGTGACAAGGTGGTTGGGCAGAGACAAATCATGGAGAGGCTGGGTGTCAGCGTCACTGGGTTTCCCTTGCCGTGGTTGAAGTCACCACACGAGAAGACTTGCTCTATTTTGAGAAGCCAAAAACAAGGGCCTTTCGGTGATGCCTAGTAGTGGTTCCAAGTGGTTTATGGAAATTTAGAGCTAGCGAATGTGGGGTGGCTTCCCAAAATGGAGTGGTGGCTGTTTCAAGGCTCTCAGTCTGCGGCTAGCTTTCTTGATAATGCTCTGCTTCTGAGAGCCAAAATAGGGGTGTTTTAGGTGGCAAAAATGGTGGAGTGGTTTCCTTACAGGCTGCTGCTGCGAGATGGGGGGTTTTGGTTGGTCACAGTTGATGAAAGGGGCTAGGTGATTGTCTGATTTCACGTGGGACAAGGCAACTACATGGAGGAGATGCTTCACTGAAGCATTATTGCCTGGAGTGGTGCTTGAAGAGGGGGCAACGAGCATTGAAGGGAAGGCTTCAAAGGAGGTTTCCAGCTTGGAGTTTTCTTTTCATACAGGAGGATAAACGTAACTATATACAGAGAATTGAAAACAAAACCTTAGAGATGAGAGAAGGAGGCGTGCTTGCAGTGGGAATGGAAGTGATGGAGCCGTTCATGCAGTGAGTAAACGGACGTAAACAAGCAGAACGTGGAGTCTGAAAATATTACCATTGGCTAGGGCTCTAAAACCTGAAAATGTTTGGCCCAAGCCTCGGATCTCGAAAGGGGTTAATGCATGGGCTTTTTTCCCCAGTTTTGGACCTTGACTCAACCTAAAAACAATTATACTCTTTCATAAATTTTTTTTCGAGTGAAGATCCACTTGGTCCATTAAAAGATTTTAAACCTAACTATCATCAAACTTATTGAAAAAAAAAAAAAAACTTGCCAAAAGTATTTTAGGCCTGTACTCTCTTCTAAAATTTTACTCACAATCCCAAATGAACTTTTCATACGTACAAATCTTAAAAAAAATTTAGAAAGCGGGTATGGTACTGGACCCGAGTGTTACACCATTAGTGATCACTTGGGGATGATGGAGGACTTCCCCCTCCCATCCAATACATTCACCTCACTGAGTTACCTCAACGAGTGGCTCAATAAATGAAGAGGAAGATCTATTAGATGAGGGGGAATAACTTCTTGCCTAGTGAGCGACTAGTAGGTGATGTGGTGGGTCCTTCCATAAGAGGCAAACCGCCTAAGCCACTTTGATGGAACTTTTATAATTATTTTATTTTATTTTATTTTTGTCTTTTATATATATACACACACTAGTAGAAATGGAACGTCTAAGGGACGTTTGCCCAATGGAGACAAAATATATATGCTACTTATATATACATATATATAGTAAGGGCAACGTGCACTGCATGTATGCCCAACTGATAGAAATAAAGAAAATAAACATGAATTTTACATATAAGTCAGCGTCCTATTTAAGTATATAATTACAACAGTGAGAAGTTTATATGAGTTTAAAGTGAGAAGTATATAATTTCCTCTTGCCAGATGCTTTTCATGCTCTTCAAGGTTTGTTCAGTTACACACCCATACATATCATCAATTTCAGGTTCACCACTTTCAATAGTATCAAGATGTTCTTCTAATACGTCTCCCATGTGCTCATCATGCATCAGAGAAGAAGGAAAGGCTGAATACATAACAATAGGTTCTTCATTGAAAGGCTAGGCTTTTTAGTTTGATTCACATTTTCAATGGTTTGGTTCATGTGCATAACCCACGAAGATGCACTGCTTGGATTTGCTATCAGGTTTGGAACCCTCAGTTTTAGGAATATGAACAAAAGTCTTGCAGCCGAACTCTCTCATATGCTCAAGAGAAATATCTTTTCCTGTGTCCCAAATCCTTTCAAGAATGTCAAAATCCAAAGGAATCGAAGGAGAAAGGTTGATCAAGTCAAATGTTGTCCTAATTACTTCACCCCAAAAGGGATTAGGCAATTTTGAATGATAGAACATACACGTGATTGTTTTTACAAGTTGTTTTGTTCATTCTCTCTGCTACACCATTCTGTTGTTATGTTCATTCTCTCTACTACATCAAATCTGATGCCGTGAATTTTGCAGTATTCTTAAAATGGTCCTCTCACCAACATTATTTGCCCGAACACACTTCAAATGTCTTCTGGTTTCCCTTTCAACTTTCACATGTAGTGCCTTGAACACATCTAGCACCTAGTCTTTAATTTTTAGTGGCTAAACCCACATGTTTCTAGAGTGATCATCATTAAAAGTAAAATAATACAATGCACCACCAAGACATTTGGCATTCATAGTACAAACATCAGTGTGAAATAAATCAATAATATCACCCTTTTTAGAAGGATAAAATTTCTTAAAAGAAATTCTTCATTGCTTTCCCATAAGACAATGAGTATAGGGCCTTAGTTACATACCTTTGATATTGGATAGGAATTACTTCTTTGCAAGAATCTAAAGTTTCTTCTCACTAATGTGACCAAGCCTCTTATGCCATAACTTGGTGGAGATTTCATTCTCAGCATCAATAACATCCCTCTTAATAAACCTGGCATCTGTCTTGCAGAGAATGTTGACCTTCTTTCCCCTGGCTAGAATAAGAGAACCCTTTTTAAGTTTCCACTTTCTATCTCCGGGATGATTATGGTAGCCTTCATTATCCAATTTTCCAATTGAAATCAAATTAAAACGTATATTAGGAACATACTTAGCATCTTTGAGAAGCAATTTGCATCCAGTGCTAGTTTCCAATCACACATCTCTTATTCCCACAATTTGACACTTTGTTTCATTTCCCATCCTAACCCAACCAAAGTCACCATTGGTATAGGAAGAGAAGATGTTTCTACATGGGCTAATCTAAAAAGAACCTGTTGTATTAATTACCCAAGCGAAATCCTTTCAAGCGACATTAACATGAGCATCATCGCAAACAATGAACACATCAGTATCATATGCAACTGTTGCAATTTCTTTAGTTGTTCCTTTTTAAACTTCTTACACTCTTTTTTCATATACTCAAGCTTACCACAGTGAAAAACATTTTATCCCTTTTCTTGAAGTGGACATTCCTCTCGATCACTTGTCACCACCACTTTTTTCACTATTAGGTTTTATGCTTTACTCCTCTCTCGCTTTTCTATAATCCAAAAAAAATTTTATGGTAGATAACTTATTCAACAATTATTGAAAAGTGTTCAGATGCTCTGCAACACTTTGTCCATCCTTGTACTTTAAATTCACAAGCCTTCTTATCATAAAGGCTTTGTTTTATGCAGTCTTTTGCTTATAAAGACTTTATAATTTCATCCAAAGACTGTAAGTATCTACTTCTTTGGCTACATGATAGAAAACACTATGATCAACTCATTGCTTGACATGACCAACATCTTTACTGTTTAATTTCTTTCATTTATCATTAGTTTTCTTTTCTGATTTAATACTAGCCAAATATATAGGCTTAAATAACTCTTTGCAATACGGAACATCATTCATCCTTGTCTTCCAAATCGAGTAATTGGAAGAAGTAAATTTAATCATACTACTAGATGAGTCCTCCATTTAATTTACACAGATAATTAACAGAATAATCAACCAAAGCTCTAAAACCATTTTGATAAGGAGAACACAAAAATGCAGTGAAATATTTTCTACCCTTTTTTGTGCAAGTTAAAGTGGTAATATGGTAAACATAAACTCAAAAGCAAGACACTAAGAATTTTTTACGTGAAAAA
Source organism: Carya illinoinensis (assembly GCF_018687715.1). Taxonomy (NCBI): domain Eukaryota; kingdom Viridiplantae; phylum Streptophyta; class Magnoliopsida; order Fagales; family Juglandaceae; genus Carya; species Carya illinoinensis. Next base: position 23,918,594 of record NC_056757.1, read on the forward strand.
CCCTCCAATGCGAAAGGAAAAATTACGAGACTTAGTCCAGTTAAAACTTCCACTATAAACAATAATGGAGTTACAGAGTGTCTTCTCTAGAGCAATATCTAGAGACTACCAATATATCAAGAATATTTATATTCTTGGTTTAACACAGAATCATTACCATACATATGGAAAACTACAAGAGTGACAAAAAAGATTTTACCAAGTGAGCATTTGCATAAAACAGATGAAAGTGTGAGGGGAAATTTATTCAGGAACAACATTGAAATTCATTCATAATTGGACTACATATGGTCTCTCAAATCTCTAATGGAAGTGTGAGGGGAAATCCTCATACACAACACATGTCCTCTCTTCTTTTCTCTTTTTTTCTCCTCTCTTTTTGTTCTTTTGTCTATTTCTCCGTAGCTCACTAGCACACACCATTTATATCTACTATATATATATATATATAAATGAGAATGTTGGACAAGCAGTGTTTTTGTCTAACATTTTTATTTCCAATTTCACCCTTACTTGTATTCTTAAATTACGTCCTCATTGTTTTTATTCTTCTTTTGCCAACTACTAATTTTGTCTTTTTGCCAAAATTGATTTGGTCTTTTTACATTTCTGAGCTACTGAATTCTTTCCAATTTTATCCCTGATTTTATATCCAAATTCGCCCACTTTTGTTTCTTGTTTTTCTTCACTGCCTTACGATTATTGTCATCTTACATTTGCAATCTTATCGCTTCCTCTGACAAACTGAAACCGACTCAAATATGATCCTTAATATTTTCCTTCTGTTTGTGTTATCTCTATTCTCGTTTTCTTAAAGAAAAAATCTCCGTGTGTTTTGAATTGCTTCTCCTCCTGAATCTCGGCAGTCTTAGGTATGATTCTTATTCATTCTTTCTCTCAATACTGCATGAGTGAATTTCTTACCCTATAATCATATCATGCGCATATACATTCCGAAAATTTTGAAAAAAAAAATTCTCATCTTTGAGAAGATCCATCGATGGTGTTGTTTATGGTGGCTTGAGAGGAGCACGGTGGTGGTGGAGAACCCGTGAGGAAGGAGAAACGCTGAGAGAGAGAGAGAGAGAGAGAGAGAGAGAGAGAGAGAGAGAGAGAGAGAGAGAGAGAGAAGTGGAATCTTTCCTTGCTATGGAGTCACAAAGCTTCAAGGAGATTAGAAGAATTTGGTTTGTTAAAGATAAGAAGGGAAGAGAAGAAGATAAGAAGGTGGGTCAAATACAGGTTTCTTGGAGAGAAAGATGGAAGATGAAATTTTGTCGCTTTGTTGGGTGAGACCAACAGGTAAGAGGGTGAAGGCTTGAGTTTTTAGTTATTTGCTTGTGACGCCAAAGATGGACAGTGGAGATTGAGTGTAGGGAGATATTTTCCTCACTTAACACTTCAATAGCCAGGATTAAGCACAATATTATCAATAAAAAATGTGATATTCATAATATTATCAATGAGGTTATTAAAAACCCCATTAATAAAAAGTTTCTTTATTGTAATAATTTATTCAGTTAAATTTTTCATTTTTTATAAATATTTATTGAATAAATAAAATTTCTTGAATAATTTCTTTAATTTTTATTAAATAAAAAAAGTATTAACAAATTTGAAATTCATAAAAATGTTAATGTTCTTACTAATATTATTGCTTATGGTTAATAAAAAAAATAATAGTTCCATTAATATTTAATTCCATTTAATTTATATACTTTAATAATTTATCCAACATTATTAATAGTATTCTAGAAGTTCGAAAATTCTTAATGAGGTGCTTTATTTAAATTTACTAATATGATGTCCACGTTTAAAATTAAAACATTATATATTTAATTATATTCATAAAACTTAATAACACATAGAAATATAGTTTATTGATAATTCAAATCAATTCATATGTGTATTACAAAGTAAATAATATGTTCCAATTTATTGTATTTATTATTATCCTTAATATGTTAATATAGTTTTTTTTTTGTCTTTTTGAAAAAATCCCTCATATATTGAATGTACTTGTCAACTGAGTTACAAAGTTTATCAAAATTCACAGAATTCAAAAGCTCCTGAGGATGATCCTCCATCCAGACTCTCTCTTCATCTACAATTAAAGTAATTTTCGAAAGTTCATGTGCAACACTATTACATACTCTATTGACATATAAAACAGTCCACTTCTTTCTATTCTTCAAGACAGACTTCACATCCTCTATCCATTGACCATGCCATTCCTAACATTCTTCTGCATTATTAATCGCATTGATCACAGACATTGCATCTCCCTCCAACTGAACCTTGCTGAAATTCAATTCCTCACACAACTTCATTGCCCTCCAAAGAGCATGAATTTCTGCTTCTATAGGGTTTTGAACATTCGATCTGCAACAACATAATGAGACTAGAACATCAGCATAGCTGTCTCTAATCATCACCCCCATTCCACATTTACTGTCATTACTTCTTAAAGCTGCATCCCAGTTTACTTTCACCATATCCCCATCAAGTGGTTTCCAATGAAGAGTTCTACTACATTGAGTACTTCTTTGTTTTGATTGAGCCTTTTGTTTCTCCTGTGCCTGCTGATATTCAATCAAACAATTAACAGCTTGACTAAATACATCATTACGCCCCTCAAATCTGTTTTCAAAGACCCAACCATTTCTTCTGAACCATATCCTTCTCAACACCACAACCATTATTTCCATTTGATCTTGAGTCAACCTTAAAGGCCACTCAGACCAAAGTTCAAAAAACTCTCTTTCATTGGTTGACTATTTCTACACTAACTCCTCTCACAAGCCCAAACATCTCTTGCTTCAATACAACTCCACAAAGCATGACAAATTGATTCATCCTCTCTGCATACTAGACATAAAGCTTCTTTTACAACCTTTCTTTTTAACAATTTTTTCTTTGTTGGAAGACAGTTTGTGATAGCCTTCCAAACAAAGATCTTTGTAACCCCTGGTATGTTCAACATCCATAACTTCCTCCATATTACATCTGCATTCCTGAAACCTCCCCTTCCTCTCTTCTCTTTCTGTTAACTTCTACATGGTAAGCACTTTTAACACTATACAAACCATTTTTCGAGAAAGCCCAGATTTGTTTGTCAAGAAGTCTAGAAAAACTGACAGGCAAGTTACATACAATGGCAACCTCATCTTCATCAAGCACTTGCTTTATAAGTCCCTCATTCCATCCTCCATTCTCAACTGAAAGTAATTCCTCCACCTTGATCTCAGCATGCAGTATATGTATAAGAGATTGAATTTTAAAAGTCACAGCCTTTGGAACCCACCTTTCTCCCCATACTTTTATACTTTCACCATCCCCTACTCTCCATACCAACCCTTCTTTCAACAAACTCAATGAATCCCACAGACTTCTCCACATAAATGAAGGTTTAAAACCCAAAGTAGCATGTAACAGATCAGTGTTTCTAAAATACTTATCTTTCAATAAAACTACAGCCAATGATTGAGGGTTTATCAAAACCCTCCAACATTGTTTTGCAAGGAGTGCCTTGTTAAAAGTTTCTAACTCTCTGAATCCCAAACCTCCTTCATTCTTTGATAGCATCATCTTAGACCACTTCCTCCACTGAATTCTATTCTCCCTCTGCTTGAAACCTCACCAAAATTTTGCCATTTGAGCTGCCAATTCATGACATAACTTCCTTGGCAATTTGAAAACACTCATATAATATGTAGGGATAGCCTGGATAACTACCTTTAAGAGAACCTCTTTTCCTGAAGGGGAAAGAAATTGATTTTTCCAACTGCTTAACTTTTTCCACACTCGATCCTTTACACTGTTAAAAGCTTGATTTGGATCTACCAACCATTATTGGCAGTCCAAGATATTTTTCACAATTGTTCTGAATTCTAGCCCCACAATCCTTTACAATATCACCTTTCACCTTTGCACCAGTTGTAGGACTAAACAAAACAGTTGTTTTATTCTTATTCAAACTTTGTCCAGATGCCTTCTCATAAGTATCGAGTATCCCACTAATTGTCTTCCATCCCTTCTAAGTAGCTTTCCCAAAAATCAAGCAATCATCAGCAAATAACAAATGTGTCAATTTAAAACCCCCTTGAGCCACTGAAACTCCTTTAAAATCACCTCTGACTTGAGCTTCTTCAAGCATAGAACTTAAACCCTCTGCACATAGAAGAAAAAGATAAGGAGACAATGGATCTCCTTGTCTTAAACCTCTAGTGGGAAAAATAAAATCACCTGGTTTACCATTGACAAGAGTAGCATAAGAAACTGTTGAAATACATTTCATGATCAGACCTACCCATCTATCTCCAAACCCCAGTCTTTTCATAACTGCCTCCAGGTAATCCCATTCCACCTTATCATAAGCCTTTGAAATATCTAATTTCACTGCCATGCTTCCAACTCTACCATTTTGTCTGCATTTCATCGAATGTAACATTTCATAAGCTGCTATGACATTGTCTGAAATCAATCTCCCTAGAATAAAAGCACTCTGGCATCTGGAAATAATGGCATCCATTACCCCTTTCAGTCTATTAGCAAGAGTCTTTGCAATGATCTTATAAAAAACATTACAAAGACTTATGGGTCTGAAATCATTCACACTTCTTGGTTCATTTATTTTTGGGATCAAAGCAATATAAGTTTGATTTATCGAGTCTTGCATTCTACCCCCATTCAAGAATCCCAACACTGCATTATTTACTTCATTTCCTACCACATGCCAGAAATTTTGAAAGAAACATGCCCCATACCCATCAGGACCCAGGGCCTTCAATGCCCCGATCATATTTATGGCCTCCTCAACTTCCTTTCTTGTGAAGGCATTTTCCAAAAATTCATTCATAGCAGTTGACACCCTAGGCTCCAAAGCCTTTACACCCTCATGAATAGTTTGAATAGATGGCTTTGCACTAGTATAAACCATAGAAAAATGGTCTCTGAAAGCTACAACAATTTCCTCTTCATTCTCTCTTAGAACAGATTGACCAACCATCCAATATTGACACAAGCTTGTTCCTTCTTCTTCTCTGATTAGCATACTCATGGAAAAACCTGGTGTTTCTGTCTCCCATGGTATACCAATTCCTCTTTGCACGCTGCTTCCATTTCACATCCTCTTGGTCAAGTAGCAAACCCACCCTATCCTACAAACTTTTCAACTCCTCCATATTATTCTGACAAAGATCCCCTTGTATCTCCCTAATTTTCTGTGATACCTGCTCAATTTCCTTCCCTCTTCTCTTGTCTTTCCCTTTGAAGCATGATAACAAAGCCTTATTACAAAACTGCAATCTAGTTTGAACTTTTTGTATAGGTTCTGAAACTAAGAGACTCTTTCTCCACCCCTCTTTAATCACTTGCTCACATTCTTCCTGTTGCAACCAACAAGCCTCAAACCTGAAAGGGAAAAAACCTCTCCTTCTACTATTTCCTTCATCAATAGTAGAGATTAAAATAGGCAAGTGATTTGAACACCTTCATGTTAGAGCCATCACTTCCACTTCCTTAAAAAGAGATCTCCATCTAATGTTCACCACAAAACTGTCCAATCTTTCTTTGGTAAAAGACTGATCCGAATGTTTATTAGACCAGGTAAAGCCATTTCCTCTATAGCCAACATCAACCAGACCACAATCCTCTAGTGCTTCCCTGAACAGGTTTATCTAACTTTCAGCTCTCCTTTTTCCCCCTGCTTTCTCATTATGCCATAATATTTCATTGAAATCTCCCCCTACACACCAAGCACCATCATTTACAGGTTTCAATTGTCTCAAAAGATCCCATGATAACCCTCTTTTCCCTGACTCAGGGTGCCCATAGAAACCTGTGAAGCACCAATCGTTATCTTGCCTTTCTCGTTTTACAAGAACATTAACATGCCACTTTGAATAGTTGATAATCTCAACACCTTTCTCATCTCTCCAAAGAAAAACAAGACCACCCCTCCTTCCATCAGAATCAATAGCAAAACATCCTTCCATCCCTAACCTCCTTTGCAAACCAACAATTTTACATGATTTGATTTTTGTTTCACAAACAAACACCAGAATAGGCTGCTTTTCCTTAACCATGAGGCTAAGATCTTGAATATTTAGAGAGTTCCCAAGCCCTCGACAGTTCCAACATAGAATTTTCATAATTCCAGGTGGTGCTGCTCAGCAGCCACCACCCTTAGTATGTTTTCATCACAAACAACATCATCACTCCTCTTAACTCTCTTACCAACATCAATCTGTTCACTATCATCTTCCATAGAATCAAAATTCCTTTTCAACAGAGAATAAGAGCTAGATAGCTTACCTGACTTAGGCGTAGCCCTAGCCCTTCTTTTCCACCTTGATGATCTCTTGCTATCCACATCCGCATCAGTCAATTTCAGCGTTTTGTTTTCAATCACATTAGTCTTCTCATCTTGCACATTCACACAAGCATCTAGTCTACTTTAACCCTCCTCCTGCACTTTCATTACAGGTTGAACAAACACCTCCTGCTCCCTCAGATTTGAATTCACACCAGTCATCCTTTGCTTCACTAACTCATCCTCCTCCCTTCCCTACTAAGATTCCCCTTTCTTCTCCATTTCCTCATACTCCTGCCTTGAATTATCCCTTTCTTTTTCTTTTTTCTTTTTCATTTTTTCCTCCTCCCCCTTAGTAGTTGCTTTTCTAGTTTAAGGTCATGCCCTAAGCCACACTCCATACTGACCAGAATTTTCATCATTCCCCTTGCACCCCTCCTTTTCATGCACAATTCTTCCACAATTGAAACATAGCCTAAGTAACTTCTCATATTGAAAAGGCACCCAGCTTCTCCTCCCATCCACTAAAATTGTCCTTCCTCGAGCTATAGGTTTTTTAAGTTCACACTCCACTTTCACTCTTAAACACCTCCCCCAAGCCGAGCCATCTTCCTGCACATCAACCTCCATAACCTCCCCAATCGATCTTCCTATTTCCTGTCCCATCTTCTTTGTCATATAGTTCAAAGGTAAATTTAACATTTGCACCCATAGGCAAGCATGATCAAAATCAAATAGGTTAGGTTGCAATTTACCTTCAAATTCTTTTAATACAAATAGATGATTATCAAACAGCCAAGGACAACCATCAAGTACTCTCATCTTATCTTTCCGAGTTACAAAAGTTATAACATAACAGTTACTTCCAATTTCCTGGAATTCCACTAGTTTTCCTACCTTCTAGATTCTCTCCATCATAGATCTGATAACTTCCTTCCCAATCCGTCGCACTAAAATCACCTTCCCAACTAGGCTGCGTTCACTCTTTAGATTCATCGTAATTGAATCATCATGCTGTATTTCAATCGGCACATTCTCCTCATCATTCAGCTTCAGTCTCCTCCATACTTCCTCCATGTCTTCCATCGCACTCCTCTGCTCACACTCGCAAACAGAGAACAACTTCCTTCCTCAATTGAGGGAAAACACTAACTGTTTCTCCTTAGTCGCTTTCCAAAAGAAGAAAGCAGTTGAGAAAGACTCTTTTATTATGACCCATTTGTTAATATGTTAATATAGTTAAGCTCAATAAATATAATTATATTTTTATTATATTCTTTTTTTATATATATTTTTAAAACATATTTGTTGGTTATATCTTTATTTCAATTGTGCCTATCGCTGTGGTCGTTGATTTTTTGCATTTTCACTTGTCTTTTGTGGGTCTACTTTTGGTATGTCCTGATCCCTTTTAATAAAAAAAAAAGTCTGGTCTTTATATTTTGTAATAATTATTGTGCTTATTCACATAATTGTTCACAATATCTTCTAGTATATTTATCATACTATCTTCATTGATGCCCATTGTCTTCCTTTGCCATTCTTTTATTTTTTCTTCTCATTTTTTTCACACTTAACGCCCAAAGTGCCCCCAAACCAATTTTCGAATGCAGCTAAAACTGAGGCATTTGATCTGATACCATTAATACATAGAATTATCTATTATAATTTATAATTAGAATAAAAAATTCCAAATTTCCTGTATATAAAAAAATAAATAGATCGTAATTAGAATAATATTGTAATTTAGAATTAGAAAAAAAAATTCGAATTTCTTATATCTTAGAAAAATAAATAGATCATAATTGGCTAATATATTTTAAAAGAGATTTTTTTTTTGGAATTATACAGTAATTTCATCCATTTTAGAATTTAAATAGAATATTTAAATATTAATTTTTAATTAATCATCAATATTACTTTTTTATTAATATATTCATTATTATATAATCAATAACTATTAAAACATTTCCAATCATTCGTGAGACCCACCACTTTATCAAATCTCAAAAAGTTAAAACTATCTCATCTTATCTCATTATCCAAACAATGTTGTCTGAAATTGAGGGTATTTTGGACTTTTTATTCTTTATATGTGAAAAAAAGAGAACTTTAGGAATTAGCCATGTAAAAAAATTCTTCCAAATAAATCCAAATTGATAACTATTCATAAAATTCTTGGAATAAAATAAGAGTTTTGCTACATACAAGCACACTCGCGCACTAATCTGTGTACCAATACTGATTTATTCATACTTAAAATTTAAATCAACATTGTTTTCAATAAAATCTATTTTTTGACCAATCACAACATATTGGTGCACAGATTAGTGCACAATTGTGCTTGCAACTATATTTTTCCATAAAATAAGTTCAATCTGTATTTTTTTTTATATATATTTCCAATGTTTAAATGATTTATTCTTATTGATTTCTTAAGATATATAATTTTTGAAAGTTTAATCTTTGTTTTATTTTCCTATGAATTGAATACCGGACCGAACTAAACTTGGTACCGGACCAACCCACCGGTTCAGTCCGGTTTACCAATTCAGCGATTTCTTTTACACTTCTACTCCTAACGATATGAGATCAGAACAAAAAGTAGACCAACAACCTTTAGAATCAATTGCAGAAAATCAATTACAAAGAACTACTAGAAAGCATCAGTCTGCCACCAAATTGTCTGATGGTGAGTATGTTTTACTTTTAGATGGAGGAGAGCTAGAATGTTATCAAGAGGTTGTGCAACATGATCAGGAAAAATGAGTGGTTAAGAGCCTTACAAGAAGAGATCAAATCTCTGCATGAGAACCATGCCTATAAGTTGGTAGAACTACTAAACGCTAAAAGAGAACTGAATAATAAATGGGTTTTCAAAATGAAGATGGAGCCAAACAAATCACAACCAAGGTAAAAGGAACTTTTGATTGTAAAGGGGTTTAGTTAGAAGAAAGACATTGATTTTGAAGAAATGTTTTCACTCGTGATAAAAATGTCTTCTATCAATGTTGTTTGGGCTTGGCTGCCTGTATGAATTTAGAAATAAAACAGCTTGATGTAAAGACTGCTTTCCTCCATGGTGACTTGGAGGAGGGAATATATATGGAGCAACTATTGGGATTCACAATAAAGGGCAAAGAGCATTTTGGGTATCAACTGGAAAATAGTTTATATGGAGTCAAGTAGACATCTCGACAATGGTACAAGAAGTTTGATTCCTTTATGGGTGAGCATGGGTATGATAAAAACCACTTATGGTCAATATGTATTTATTAAAAAGTTATCTAAAGATGACTTTGTTATTCTCTTGCCATATGTGGATGAAATATTGATAGTTGGTCATAATTATGAAAAAATTAATAAATTGAAAAGAGAGTTGAGCAAGTATTTTGCTAAGAAAGACTTAAGACCCCCAAAACAGACTCTTGGTATGAAGATCTCTCATGATAGAAAGAATGCAAGTTGTGGCTATCTCAAGAGACTTATATCAAGAATGTACGAAAAAGGTTCAAGATGGACAAGGTAAAACCAGTGAGTTCTCCACTTGCAGGTCATTTGAAGCCAAGTTCAAATCAGATTCCTACAAGTGAGAAAGATAAAGAAGAAATGCAAAATGTGCCTTATGCATTAACTATGGGTAGCTTTATGTATGCCATGATGTACATAAGACCTGATATCGCTCATGTTGTTGGAGTTATCAATCGATTCCTCCCCAATCCTGGAAAAGAACATTGAACAACTGTGAAATTGATTATCAGATATCTTAGAGGTACTTCCAGGGTGTGTTTGTTCTTTGGAACTAGTAAGCGTGTGCTTGATGGGTTTATGGATGCAAATATGGCTAGTGACATTGATTCCAAAAAGTCTACATCAGGGTATTTGATTACTTATTCATGGGGAGCTGTGTCATGGCAATTCAAACTACATAAATGTGTTGCTTTGTCTATCGTAGAGGCTAAGTATATTGCCATAACTTAAGCTTGTAAAGAGTTGCTATGGATGAATAAGTTCTTAGAAGAACTAGGTAAAAAATAAGAGAAGTATATTCTCTATTGTGACAATCAAATTACTATCCATCTCAGTAAGAACTCAACCTGTCATTCAAGATCCAAGCATGTTGACATGAGATATCACTAGATCCATGATGCATTGGAGATGAAGTTATTACAAATTGAGAAAATTCATACTGATGAAAATGAGTCATATATGATGAGAAAATTGCCACTTATGCAAAAACTCGAAGTATGTAGAGCAAAAGCAGGCTTGGTGGAGCCCCTCACATAGTCGGGAGGGGGATATTTGATATAGTGGGTGCCTCCACGTGAGCCAAACCACCTAAGCCACTATGATGGCACCTTTGTAATTTTTTTTTCTTTTTTTATGTATGAAGTGATAAGCTGTGTGTGCTAGTGAACCGTGGAAAAAAACCATAAGAAGAGCAAAAAGAGAGAAGAGAAAAAGATAGAAAAGAGGAGATGGCGTGCACCATGTATGAGGATTTATCCTCACACTTCCACAAGAGATTTGAGAGAACATATGCGGTCCAATTATGAAGAAATTTCTATATGTTGTTCCTGATGGTGACAACTTCATTTTGACTACTGTTGATCACTGAGATTCATCTTCATCCATTTTCTGCAAATACTCACTTGGTGAAATCATTCCCGTCACTCTTGTAGCAAGAAGAAGAGTAAAAAAATATTCCACTGCATTTTTGTGTTCACCCAATCGGTTGGTAGTCCTCTTTTTTTCTTACCCTTTTTTAATTTTTAAATGACATATTCCTTTTTTTAATTTGCTAATTTATTTTTATAACTTCTCAAATTTTCTTAGTGGTGTTTTATTTTTATTAGAAACCCATTTTTAAAAAAACGTCTTCAATGCTATTTTATTTTTTGAGGTTTCTGGTCCAAAACTTAAGACAGTAAAATCAATTGTTACCGGATTTCATGTAGACTCTTGTAAAAATAAATAAATAAATAAAAATTACCGAATTGTGAAATATTTAATCTAAAAAAATGTCTCACAAAATATCATTTTATATTAAAACAGGCTGTTAGTTTATTTAATTGTTATCAGCTTATGAACGTGAGAAACAAACTATCTTTTCGGCCACCCTTACTTGTTTTGTCTAGTGCTGAAAAAGAGAATGGTCCTATATTACTGAATTAACAAGAGCATCAGGCCGTTTGAACTTTGAACTATTCTACAAAAGCGGATTACTGAACAAAAGCATCCAACTTGAAGATGGTTTCTTGCAGTTCTACTCTACAATATCGATCTCTTTTTTTATCCTTTTTCCTCGGTTTTCCAGGGATTTTTTTTTTTTTTTCCCTCATTTCTTTTCTCTTTTCCCCTTAAAGATTAACCTTAGAATGTGCCCGTTTCTTATGAAGAATAAAGATCCTATTGGATCCAAAAGACCTCAACATGATCTGTCTGGAGAAGATAATACAAACGTATACACAAATTATAAAGGGCCTAATGGCCACGAGAGTTGATAGAGATTTTGACATATTTGAGATGATATGGTAAGCTTGGAAGAGCAAGAATTATCTTCAACATGTCGGAGTGTATATCCTGGAAAGCTAGGAAAAGGATGAGGCTTGAGAAAAACATATGATGAAATGGCTTGTAGATTTGATGAAGCTTCATCCTTTACATCCTCGAATAACCTCTATGGTCTTCATATTGCTCCATAAACTCATCATTGAATTTCTTGTAACTGTCCATGATTGCAGGCATTTCCTCCTCAGCAGGTAAGATGGTTGTCCTCAAGTGGAAGACCCTATTATATGGATAAGTATTCAGTTTAATTCAAAGAATCTAGTAGAAACATTTTAAAGATAGGGAGACCTTTATTCTAGGATTACAAAAGATGATATACAAAAAGGCAAGATGCCGTTGGAATGTAGCTAAATAAGAAACAGGCCCAATGGGGATTAGAAAAAGAGTAGTTACCCTTCTCTCTGTCCAAATCCTGAGCCAGGGACAGTTGAAATGCCAGTGGCTTCCAAGAGTTTGAGACAATAGAAAACATCAGGAACCTTTCCAGCCCTTTTGGCAGCTTCTATTGCTCTTCGTGGTAAGCGTATTTGAGGGAACGAATACATGGCACCTAAACACAATTTTCTCAATTCTCAACAATAACTGACCGTTTAATATACAAAAATATCAAACGTAATATGTCCAGAAACATTTTACCTTCTGTGAAATTACAAACCACATTTCTGCAGCTATTAAATCCATCAGTCATCATCCATGCTCTTCTCCTTAGTGATTCAATAATTCCTTTGCTGCATGTTTTCATGGTACATAAAATACTATTATTCACCCCTCAAAGAGGTAAGAGGTCATCTCTTGACACCACAGAGCAGATAAACGTTCCAAACATCAATTGGTTCTTACCCAGACGAGGAAAAAAATAATAATAAAGATCTCACTCTTTCTATCCACTGATCTTGTGTTTCATGTGACGATGTAGTAGACCAACAAATTATGAATAACCACAGCGAGTAGCAAAAGCATATAATTCTTAGCTATACCTTTCCCGAACAAATTGCTCATATGAGATATCTCCAGGTTTGAGTGGATTCACCATCAGCCCCATCTATAATCAAAGAACTAAAAGTAATCTTCTCATTGAGATGATAGGTTATGAATGGAGAACTTGGTGTGCCTTGTTCAATGCAGAATACCACAACACAAAAAAATAAAGTTCTAACTCACAAATATCTGTGCAGGCACATTTGGGCTGAGTGAAACGGAAGCAACTTTATATATCTCATCAACTGTCTGCAACATTAAGTATTGAAATAAAAAAGAGAAGCTAATACCATTTGGAATGAAGAACTAATTGTGCTGGGATTCCATTCCACATGAGTTTTAGAAGACTATTTTAATTAAACCAACGTGGCAAAAACCAGTTCTTTATGTCTGAGACAGGCATGAATTGGTATTTGCCGACTAACAATAACTATGAGTTCAGAGGCTTCTAGTTGACCACATTGTAACATCGTTTTCTTGTCTTCCTCTTAGTGATTTGCAAAACCTCTACTATTGTGTCCTTTGTTATTAATTTCAATGCCTTTTGATTTCAAATACTCGAAAAGTAATATATGCAAACCTTGTCCCTTATCTCAACAAATCCTGTACATGCAAAAGTTCCCAGTTTGCAACTGAAGAACATGCTCATGTGCGCATAAAGAGACTCAATCAGAGACAAGTTATAGAGAGAAAAACCTTTGGAGGAATGTTAGTCATCTCAAAGTATCCACCCCGCTGCCCACATTCACCCCAATATCCTTTGGACACACTGTGGAAAGACACAAGCTGGAGTTCCTTCCTTATGGGTGGTCCCATTTCCATTAAAACCTTCAGTGTTATTAGGAAACTATATTATATTTATAATTTGATAGCCCATGCTGAAACTAAGACACAGATAGATATAACAGCACAAGAATGTATACCTTTCTAGCACTAATAAAGGGGCGTTCATCCTGGTATATGTTCTGCTGATAAACCTCATCTCCAAGCAAGACTAAGTCTTCTTGGTAGCAGAACTTAAGTATTTCTCTCAAATTAGCTTCACTAAGACACTGACCTGTGGGGTTTCCAGGGTTTATAATCACCATTGCCCTTACCTGATCATATTCCAATACATTAGATATTTAGTTGCCGTAAACAGCTTAATTATTTCAAAGTACACACCAGAAGGGAATATGATATTCCAGTATTATATATAAATGGAAGACAATAAACAAATCTTCATGAAGTGAATTATATGTACATGGTAATGAAATTACTCTCCCAAGAACCTGCCAAGAAAAATGAGATTTGCATATGCAGACAAGGGCAATTGGAAGTTAACAGCCAACTTATTTCTGGACCTCTCAAATATCAGTTCATGTTCAGGTCCTGCGACCCATTTATTCTTATCAACTCTCAAAATGGTTGCAACAATATTTCACAGAAATTGCTGAGCATTTGAAACTAACAGTTATTCCTTTAGAGCGAGCTGCAGCAACTGACTGGCGAAGGTCATTAATGTCGAGGCCCCAATTAGCTGTCTCCTCTAGGTAATATGGAACAAGAGAACCACCAAAGAGAGATATTGCGGCTGAGTAAAGAGGGTACTGGGGTACTGGAACCAAAACCTGGCGATACACAGATACTAATGAAAGAAGGTATCTCGGTGGAAGACTTGGGAATCAAAAGCCCTTAAGTAATAACAAGAATTTAGAAAAAAAAAAAAATTAAGGGAAAAGAAAAGAGGAAATGGAAGAAGAAATGTGTCAGATAAAGGAGGACAACTATGTTTGCAAAGTTATTTGAAATTTGTTATTACCCCATCGCCTTCACCACGGATGATGGTATTCAAGATCTGCATCACACCTTTGCTAGCACCATCCGTGAGAAATATGAGTTCTGGGTCACTGTCAATGGAGTACAAAACAAGTAACCCATACGGCTAATAACTTGGTAGCAAAATAAAAAATATTTTGCTTGTAAAACAATAAATCAAGACCAGTACAAGGATTCATATGGGGCATTAGTACCTTGGATAACCATCACGCCTTTCAATGAACTCTGCCACTTCCTTCCTTATTCCCGGAATACCTCGGGAGTCACTATAGGCACCTACATTTAACAATTATATGGTTTTCGTTATAGTTCATTAATGAAGTACATGCAAACCAGCAATAAGATGTAAACCAGAGGACTGAGGACTGAAGTGGAAAAATTTTAAAGGGGGAGGAGAAATCTAATAGGAGCATAAGAACTGGAGAGAAAAAGGATTTGATAGCTAAACTGAAAGTGCAGCTTTTAATATTGAGATGACAATGCAGGCCAAAAATTTTTGCACAAGTCTTTTAAGTAGATTACTCCCCACAAATAACAGACAGAGGGAGCCCTTTTTTTCCTTTCGGGGGGCGGCTGGGCCAAAACCATAAATTGAAATCTAAACACATTGAAATTTGAGTTGTGTTATCTCAGATAGTTCATTATTTTTCTTGTATGAACAAAGAACAGAAAATGAAGGGCAGATCAAAGAGAATACCAAGACCACCCGAAGTTAATGAAAGATAATGTTTTGCTTTTGCAATTGCATCAGCAGGAAAAAGCAGACCAACATTTGGGTCATACAGTAGAAATGGAGCTTGGCACAGAGCAACCACCTGCAACAGAGCAATTCTTTGGTTCAACAGAAACTTTGCTGAGAAGAATTCTAAAAGAATTAAATTTAACCAGAACGGGATGTTAAAAGAGAGAATTCCAAAACTGGGAACAAACCAAAACTGCATTAAGACACAAGGCAATTGTGGCAAACCTGGCGAGGAAATGTCAGTGGCTTCTGTCCTAGTGCATGAGGATTACCAACATTTGTGAAAATAATCTGTGGTAAAAAATGAGAATAATGATGACTAGAATAGCATTTAAGATAGTTGCAACCTGCAGTACTACAATATTAAACACTTGCCAGAATACAAGATCTTAAAGATACTGTGCAATACAAAATCATTTTGAATTACTTGTAATTTACTTTTCCGCAGTTGCGGGGTAAGCATATGGATGTGCATACACAGCAAACATCTACAGGATTTATGAACCCAAATCTAATACAGATAGTAGGACACAATATTATGTCAGAACAACAATTGAATTTTTAATGTTTTAACATGATAAACGAGAACTCATCAGTAATTTCCAAGAATAAAGAGGATATAAATTTCTATAAAATAATTTGGTGCCCCTGTAATTTCGTCTTATAAAAAGCACTCCTACCCGAATCTCTAGAACAAGGGGCAAGAAAGCAAAAACCTTATGACCAAGTACTAGCCAAAGAGAGTGAGTATGCACACCTTTTTCCCTTCTTTCTGAAGCTCAGAAGCTCGAAGATACAGTTCGCCTCTTACAGCATATTGGACCTTCTTCACATTTTCATTCAGTGACTCGTAGTCTAATGCCTTTGGAGACATGATGAAGCAGCAGCCTTCTTACAAATCTCACCCCAACACAAAAGTGGTGAAACAGTACCTGTAAACTCAGTTTCTTAGATGGAAACTTCAATGGAATCATGAGCTAGTAACAAGCCAACCTAAAAATGTCCAGGAGAAAAACTAACACTAACACTATGAATTCAATAGGATGAACTCTTAGATTAAGGTTCGAATTAAATCACCACTTCTTTCAAAAGCGATGAGAAGAAGTAAACGTACTCCTTTAATTATATCTAAAATATGCCACCCCAAACATGAAATCCCAAGGATGAGTAACAAGGGAGAATAGAAAATTAACAGAACGGATGTTTAAGAACGATATAAACTGAACCAGTATAAGCTATCCATGACTAAAGAGACAAGAAGGAGAATGACTACTGATCAACACTCCTCATCAAAGAAAATCATAGTTAATGAAGAAGGATCCATCCACAAATCCCTTTTTTAAACCAAACAGAAATGCGCGGGTTCTCTAATCGTTACAGAAGAAAAAAACTAAAAAAATAAAATAAATAAATAAAAATGAAAACTTGAGTACCCAATTAACAGACACTAATCTCCCAAACAAAACCTTTTAGCACAAATGATGAAGTAAAACTCGTATTCGAGGTGGTTTTAATATGGGGATCATTATAGTCGAAGGAGGTACCTGTGAACTAGGCTTTGAGTTTTCCGTACGAGAGGCGGGCTAGCTCGTAGACTCACTGCATGTGCTGTTCTTAAGGAACACAGAGAGAGATACGCACGCACAAGTTTGGAATGCTACTGTGTTCCACAAAAATCCTGAACCCTTTTTTTTGGTCATATGAGAAGGGATATGATATCATGTGGCACAAGGTGAACGCAGTGGAAGATGGATTTGTTGGAATGCCTATACATGGAATATCAAGCCGAAAGGGATAAAGCTCATGCAACAGGTGTGGCCTAGCTTCGAACTTAAGTTCCTGGTGGATAATGAAGCTGGTTTGTCACACTGTCTCTCTTTCAAGTTTGTTGGCTATAGCCATTCAATTTTTCTTCCCCCTCTTGGTCGCAGTTAAATGGTCGTATTTCAGCTATATTTGTCAGGTTTCGCATTTTTCAAATATGAGTTCCAAGTTTTGAAACCAGAATTGAACTGGTCAGAGTCTCCAACTAAAATAAAATTGGGTGTAAATCGGTTGGCTCGGTCCATGGGTGATTAGTCCATCATTTTCCTCAGACCGGTAGCTATCAGTCCAGCCCAATTATTATTATTTCAAATAAATTAATTAAGAAAATTATTTAAATTACTAAATTAAAATTAAGTGAATTATTAATATAGATTATGTAACTAAAAAAAATATTTTATATAGTCAATGATAATAAATTAGATGAAAATGACATCATTAACTTATACAATTACTATATAAAAATAATATATTAAATTATTAAAAATATTTTAAAAAAATATATAGGAGTTCGGTCCAATCCGATTCAAAATTTATAGACTTCGAGACTGGATTGAATGGTCTCGGTTCACAATTTATTAGACCGAGACTGATCGGTCTAAAGTTTGGTCCAGTCTGGTTGATTTTTTCAGTCCGGACCAACCAGCTTAGAGCTTACACCCTTAAACTAAATTTTGGCTTTTGGGCCTTTTTCTTTTTTTTTTTTTAAATATGTAAAGAGATGGTAGTCACCCTCATAGTGACCCCATCTTAAGTTTATTAAAGAAGACATCACTTGAGGTAGAGGAATATTATGATAACATCAATACACTTGGGGGCTTACAAATAGACGCTATAAACTAACCTAAAATCAAGTGTCAAAATCAAGCCAACAAGATCAAGAAAACCAACCTAAATAAAACCAAACTAACAAGCCTATGTGATTTATTATCGCATAACAGCCACTTATTGCAATAAAAAATAAATAATGAAACTAAGACCGTCGTAAATTAGGTAAATACAATTTATCAGTTCTTAACAAACCTCAAAGAAATTTTGGAACCTGTACATTAGATCACCACGCTCTCGTTAAACCTTCGCACCCATCTTCACCAAAAAATCACCCGGCATGTTTCCTTCACGAAGGATGTGATGAATGGAGAAATTTCTATTGTCAAAAGGATTAATCACTTCCTCTCAAAAATCTTCCAAGTACCATGTTCCACATCTTCGACAAACAATCCAGTTAACACAAACCAAAGAATCAGACTCAATATCAACTATTAAATCCCAAGTCTCGGCAGTAAACCTATAGAGAAAGTTTTTAACTCAACAAAGTTATTGGAACCCTCACCCAAGAAGGACGAAAAAGCCCACAATAATTTCCCTTGAGCATTCCGAATAACAACACCAGCTCCACTTCTACCAGGATTTTCCCGACTGCACCCATCAACATTAGGCTTAACTCTATCTTGTCTCAACTTCTCCCAATAAACAAGCTGACATCTTGGCACTGCAGTAGGAAGAACCTGTAAACCCAGCTCTTTCAGCCTACTCACATCGGCAGCTTTTGGCTTATTTGATACATGATACTTATGATAATATTATTAATTCATTATGGAATCACCCTAGAGACAAAAGTTTAGATAGTGAGATAAAAATTTTTAGTTTTAGATGAAAGTTTAAAATATTATTTTTTAATATTATTATTGTCATGGGATTTGAAAAAGTTGAATTAAGATTTGAAAAAATTAAATTGTTTATTATATTTTGTGTGAGAATTTGAAAAAATTGTAATAATGAGATAAAAATTTTGTTTTCTTATCAAACTTGCTAAATCTTGAAGAGTCTAAGATTGAAAATAAAAGAGATGACTAGGGTGAACAAAAAACCCGGTAGACTAAATTAGGCAAGCAAATCTACATTTTTTTTTTCTTGAAAAATTTATTGTAACGGTCCAGTCTAATAATTCTAAAGTCAAGATATTAATAATTTTTATTAGGTCTAAATTATATTTAATGGGCTATATTGGATAACCCCATGAACGATAAATTATTGAAGTTGATTAGAAATTTTAATTAAGTTCAATAACTAGGTTAAATCTCATTTATTATTTATTAAATGAGTTAGATTCATTTTAGAATTTAAAAATCGGTTATTAGAAATTTATTTCAATTTAAAATCATCACTGATTGAAATCTTCTATGCAGTCTCAGTCACTGTCAATCTTATATTGAATGAACTACCAAATTATGTTTTTAAATTCAAACTCTTTTCTTAAATGATCACAATTGAGTGTTCGGTAGATTAGAGTCACTACCTGTATTAACTAAGTCCAACTCAAACTGGTTGTCACCCTTCCTTGAATATCTCCATAAATATCTCTCTTCCGTGTGTTATTTGAAAAAATCATAAACCTCACAATCTAGCACCGTAATCGATTTTGTGTCAGAAATGTTATGAAGCAATACTACAAGGTATGTAATTTGATTATAAATTAGAATTAACATACGTTAGATAGTTATATATATATATATATATATATATATATAAGCCAGTTTTTTGAAAGCCAGTATTTACGTATCACGCATGTTATAATATTTGCAAGCTCATCATCCATCATGTTTCATTCTGTATATTATAGTTATGTATGTATTATGCATCTCATATATCTCATGTTGCATAAGACACGTAAGCTTTCATAAGATAAAGTGTAAGATAGGCTCATAACAATTAATAAGATGGTCATTCAAATGTATGGTACCAATGTAGTTTCAATGTGGGCGTACAAGCCATAGACTCAAGCATATTCCATCGTAGTACACCAGAATACTGCACAGTCTGCTTCCTTTGCTGCAGCAGGAGAAGTTAGTGCACAATTTTGCATACATAGTTAAGTGTGTTGGCTAACTAAATAAGTCAATTCAGTCAAATAAATCATATCAGTTAGTTAATTCAAATAAATCAGTCATATGCATTGTATAAGTATCAGCATGATCAGACATGATTTTAAGTTCTCAATATTAAATATTTTATAAAAAACCTAATGTTAAATATATTTACGTTATAATGAGTTTCTTATTGAGCTATCGACTCATTTTAATTCTTTTATGTTTTAAACCACCCAGGTCAGGATAATTATGATGATAGAGATGCAAGACAAGACTTAGTCCATGAAGGCATGATAGTGACCTAGATTATGTACAGAGATTTTAAAGTATGATTTTTATGACACCGATTTTGAGAAATTTTAATAAAAGCTTCTACGCATTCTCATTTAAGATTTCAGTATTTTAATACAAAACGAATCTATTTATTATAAAGAATCTTTATACTTTTCATTTCTTTAAAAAGAAAATATTTTTAAATCAAATTCAGTAGTAACACTCTATGTCTCAAAAATTTTTAAAAATGACTTTATAATTTAACCGTGGAGAGCGGAGGGTGTTACACTTTTGGATGAGATGCTTCTTGCTCTTGTTTTGGATGCGATATTACCGAAGGAGATACCTGGTAATTTATGAAAGAGATTGTTCAAACGTCGTGTATTCTTTTTGTAAAAAAATAGTATATATTATTAAAAAAAAATTTCATACAGGTTTTATATTTATTTATTTTTAAATAAGTGCACAAAACTTTTAAACTTTATAATTATAGATATTATTTCTCGTCTATGAAATTAATTTGACAATTAACCCATCCATTGGCCATTGGAAATCCAGAGTTAAGAAATTCCGGGATAACCCACAGATGCAATGCGAGGGCTTCATCCCCTATTATATGGACTTCGACCTGCAGCACCTGGGCGGTTGCTTCTATCACTATTCACTAGGGGAGTATCAACAATAACTTTGAAGGTTTTTTAATTTTTTGGATAAGGATGGGGCATGAAGAGAATGATTTGAATGAAATACAAGCAATGGTAAATCCACTTCCGACAAACTTTCGTACAAGCTTCAATGTGACAAAGATAAACATGCAACAATTCTCAAATCATAACAATTGTCTAACCTTGATCTCTGTCGAGTCATTTTTCTTAGATGCTTCTTTTTTCTAATCAGAATACACAAGCATAGAGGGCTTCCTGCAATATAGTTGTAATATTTGCTTCAATTCTTTTGAAAAACAGTGAGTAAATAGAGAACTTACATTTTAAAAAAAAATTAATTTTTTAATAATAGATTTCTTTTTTTCTAAAATGATTATGCGGTACTTACACACCCATAATTATATTTTTTAATAATGGATTTCTTTTTATCTAAAATGATTATGCGGTACTTACACACCCATAATTATATGCAACATTGCTTGCTTACGTAGAAACTAACTACCTCACTACAAATCCTCTCTATCAAGAACACATATTGCAAAAGAACTCTAATAGCTACTATCTAAGACCAAATCAAGGGGTTAGGCTGGTTAGCACATGCTTTGATATTGCACCATGTAGCACAACTAGAAAAATAACTTTATAATACCAATAAGTGCAATTCTAGATTTAGCACCCAACCTTTCACAAAGACTGCAAAGGCTTTCGACCTTCGCAATATTGATATTCGAGATTTTTAAAATCTCAACAAAATACTATTATCCATGACCGGTGCAAAACTGTAAGTGCACAGTATCGTAGTTTTATAGTAAAGTAATAAGAAGAGTATCGTCCTTAGGGATTAGTACCTTACGTTTGCCAAATACCAAAATTATACTAAACTTGATTTTATCTAGAGGAATCACTAAGATTTTTGTAGTTGCAATCTAAACTAGATCAACTCAAAGAAAAACGTGCAAAGGAAATAACACTGACATTCGAAGATCAAATTAATGGGAAGAAAATTTCTAGGAAATTGATTTCACCTACTTCTTCACTATGCTTTTCTCATCCAGCTAATTTAATTTAAATCTCTTTTGTCTATTAGCAAATCTCTAATTCATCCAAAAACCTCTTTCGATAGTCAATTGGAATTGACTCTTGGTTATCAATTCACACAAGAATATGCAAATTCAATAATCAAGAACGCAATAAGACCAATGATTTAATTACTACATAGGTTCATACAAGTCTTTCGATCTCTATACTTACCTATGCTGAAATATCCAAGATCTACCCTATGATTCCCTCTTTCGATAGCAAATCACAAGATTACTTATCATCTAATCAATGGCCAGTTAATTAGAATCAATAAATTCAGAATAAATCAGATAAACAAAGAGAGAATTGCATTAAATTAGCATAGACAATCAAGCATAGTTCGGAAATAGGTTACATCGTTTTCCTAGAATGAAGAAAATTTAGCTCATGCTAGAAATGGAATTCAACATAAACGAATTCACCATAATTGTTCTGAGAAGATGGGAAGAAAATAAACACTGAAAAATCCTCCTTGCAGCCTCAACTCGTCGTCAAAAGCTCAAGGGAACGATTCAACGCTTTTCTCTCGTCCGTGCTCGTGTATGATTCCAACGTACGTGCAATAATTGGAATTTCGTCTCCAAAAACAGATGAATTGAATCCCTCTAAATGTGTTTTTCTCTCCCAAGAAGTGTTCTCCAGTCAAAACTCGCGGCTCTAGAGTGAAAAATTGCTTTTATATGGTCTCACGGCGGAAAACCTAAAATCTGTCAAAATACGATGTTCGCTCGAGCAGGGTGTCGAGCGCGCGTCGAGCGTTCGACTCTGCCTGATTTCGCTCGAGCGTCCTATCGATCGCACATCGAGCGTTTGACTCTGCCTGATTTCGCTCGAGCGGCCAATGTCTCCGCTCGAGCGATCGTTGTTTTTCAGCAATCCGCTCGAGCTCCCTGTCGAGCGGCAGTCGAGCATTTGAATCTGCCTGAATTCGCTCGAGCGGCCAAAAGCCTCCGCTCGAGCGAACTTGTAAAATCTGCAATATAAAATTTTGCAAGTCATCAAATACCCCCAAACTTACAATTTTGTTTGTCCTCAAACAAAAAAAAAAAAAGCAAATGATAGTTTAGGCAATATCGATTCAACCCGAAAGAGAAGTATCATCACTCACCAAGCTTTTATGAATTTAGATTTCATCTCTAGTATCTTACTCTTTTAACATCAAAGATGGCAGGAAAATCAATCAAAAATTTTACAATTTGTCAAGCAAGAGTTAGGCGTTTACTTCAACCTAAAGCTAAGACCTTGAGTGTGTGTGTGATATAGTCAATTTAACCTCAAACCACCTGCAAACTCAGATAAAAGTAGAACAACCAAAATCAAAAGAATTCTCTTAAAACTTAACCTCATAAGTCCAATTTTCAGAAATCCTCTCCACTAATGTAGTCAACACCAAAATCAGAGATCAAAAGGTCTTTAATAAGGTTGTAATGATAGGCCAAAGGGTGAGGGTTAAGAAAGAACTGGATATGGGAAATTAAATCAAACTGGGAAAATACTTAGTAAAAAGAACATTAAAAGAGAAACTCACATGATTCAAATCATAGCTCTTTCTTGGCAATATGCTCCTACTTGTGGCATTATTATTGTTGTAATCACTGATGTAATACCAACACTTCCCTTAACAAAATCTGAGGTAATTCACACTCCGCTTAGTGACTTCTTTTTCTTTTTCTTTTTTTTCTTTTCTTTTCTTTTGTTTTTTTTTTAGTCAGTTCCTTTCTTCTTCTTCTTTTTCTTTGATCAAATAGAGCAAACATAATACGGTTCATCATGAAACCAATTTTCTCTTTTAAATGTAACTCTCCACCAAAGTATTTTCTCAAACTATCAACGGTAGATTCATTGTTTTTCAGGCTTAGAGCGGGCATGGTTTATGTAGTTCAAAGAATCAATAAAGGCTCATGAAGGCTCAAGGGGGTTGACTATGGAAACACACCATGTAATGATGGCATGACATTTAGGACGGCTGGGAAAGCTTTTTGGTTATGCCAAAGAAATGCCTAGATCATTTCTCTGATATTTGGTCTCAACTAGGATTTCGCCTCAAGGACCTATCAACAGATTCTAGAGCAAAGCAAAATCGAACCTCCCTCTTTCAATTAATTCAACTTCTTCTCTTCATAAGCAAAATGGAATAAGAGAAAAATGACTATGTGCTCAATTGTGTTCAAGGTCAAAGATTTAAACCAAAGTACCCACAAAACTTCACTTGACATAAAAGAAATTTTTGAAAATTTTTCTCAAAACCATCTTTAATCACAAATTTCAGAGTCATAGAGAATTCAATCTTACTCCAATGCATGCTTGGTAAGAGAATCAAACAACCCATCAACAACCCAAGACTTAGAAAACAAGAGGATCAAATGATTATAGGAGTTTACACCCCCAAACTTAAACTAAACAATGTCCTCATTGTAATGCAAAAGTAAAAAGGATTGCAGAAATAAAGGAACTTCCCTGGTTTCATGGTGAATCTTCCGTGGATTAGAATTTTCCAGCTCTTTATTCATGCTAAATAACCCTGCATCAATAACCAATTTATTAAGACTAAATAAATAAAGATAGGAAAATAAATGAAAGAAAGAAAGAAAGAAAGATCTATGGGTTGCCTCCCATAAGCGCTTGTTTTAAAGTCTACAGCCAGACTTTTCAATGATCATCAATTAGGATCTCCAAGAGGAATAAATGCATAGTTCCTCTCCATTTGCTCTCCATAGTAGTGCTTCAATCTTTGACCATTAACTCTGAAAATATTCCATGTCTTGTCCTTCAAATCTACTGCTCCAAAAGAGAAAACCTCATGAATTGTATAAGGACCCGTCCATCTTGATTTTAACTTTCCTGGGAAGAGTTTGAGTCGTGAATTGAAAAGTAAAACTTGTTGTCCTGGAGCAAACTCTGGCCTGAGAATCTGTTTGTCATGCCACTTCTTCGTCCTTTCTTTATAGATCTTTGCATTCTCATATGTATCATTCCGGAACTCTTCCATCTCATTCAATTGAAGAAGTCGCTTTTCACCTGCTGCCTTCAAATCAAAATTAAACTTTTTTACAGCCCAATAAGCTCTATGTTCCAACTCTACAGGAAGATGACATGCCTTTCCAAACACTAATCGGTATGGAAACATTCTGATAGGTGTTTTAAAGGCTGTACGGTATGCCCACAAAGCATCATCAAGCTTCTTCGCCCAATCCTTTCTATTGATTTTGACCGTCTTCTCAAGGATGTTCTTGATCTCTCTATTTGAAATTTCAGCTTGACCATTAGTTTGAAGATGGTAAGCAAGTGCTATCTTGTGCTTCACACCATATTTAGACAGAAGATTCTCAAACAACTTGTTGCAAAAGTGAGTCCCTTCATCACTAATAATAGCTCATGGAGTGCCAAATCTTGTAAATATGTTCTTGTGCAGAAATTTGAGCACTACCTTTGCATCATTTGTTGTTGTAGCAATTGCTTCCACCCATTTTAACACATAGTCAACTGCTAATAAAATATAAGCAAAACCAAAAGAAGGAGGAAAAGGCCCCATAAAATCTATTCCCCAAACATCAAACAACTCAACTTCTAAGATACCTTTCAATGGTAACTCATGACGCCTTGAAATATTTCCCATACGTTGGCACCGGTCACAAGTTTTCACCAAAGTGTAACTATCACGAAAAATGGAAGGCCAAAAGAACCCACTTTAAAGTACCTTAGCTGCTGTACGGGTGGCTCCAAAGTGTCCTCCATATGATGAGGAATGGCAATGATGGAGGATGTCTTGCATCTCTTCTTCCGGCACACATCTTCTAATGATTTGATCAGGGCATCTTTTGAACAACAAAGGCTCATCCCAAAGATAATGATTCACATCATGCAAAAATTTCTTACGTTGATGGTAAGTAAGATCAGGTGGTAGAACTTTACAAGCTAGATAATTAACAATATCAGCATACCACGGAAGCTTGATCTCACATGCAAACAACTGCTCATCAGGAAATGCCTCTTGGACCACTGAATCTGGTCTTTCTTCCTCTTGCTCTAACCGAGAGAGATGGTCAGCCACTAAATTTTCACTTCCCTTCTTATCTCGAATCTCCAAATCAAATTCTTGAAGAAGGAGGATCCAACGAATTAGCCTTGGCTTAGCATCCTTCTTGCCAAACAAATAGCGAAGTGTTGTATGATCAGTGAACACTATCACCTTTGTCCTAATGAGGTAAGACCGAAATTTGTCACAAGCAAACACCATAGCAAGCATCTCCTTCTCAGTTGTCGTATAATTCAA